>NW_006800737.1:53747-56405 GCF_000485575.1 Poecilia formosa | reverse complement strand
AAACTTGTTTGTTCCTTCGGTTTCTCTGCATTTAACGCTGCGATTCTGGCACAGGACCCGACAACCAAGACACTCTCTCTCTGTGGACACTTGGTGTTTGTTGGTTCTTGGTTCTCGGCTGATTTACTGCTCCACTGGTTTAGTTGCGTTTTAGAGCTCGTTAACAAATGCAGGGATTTATTGCAGTGTTGCCCCCCTTTCCCACCCCTCTGCCCCCTGCGTAGGTGGGTGGGGGGTTGGAGGGGCAGCATGGCGCTTTTCAGTGACCCATCATGCAAATGATGCGGCTGCCGTAAAGCCGGACTCTGGTTGGAGTGAATCAAACATTGTCTGTTTCTGAACTCCAGTTTCAATTTTGTCTCCATCACCTAACATGGTGCAGCGCCATCTGCAGGTTGCAACACCTGCATGCTGCCTCAGGTTTAACTGCTGGCCCTGCTGCAGCCGCTGTGTGTGAATATAAATGCGGGCCGATGCTCCTCTCAGTCGCTTCGTTTCCCCGTTTGCCGTTAATGGCTGAAATCCTGCCGAGGCAGCAGATCGCAGCGCTGACGGATCGCCGCAGCTTCACTGTTATTACACGCTAATATTGCAATTAGATGGGTGGCCAAGTTGCCCGAGCGGGGCAATAAATTGCCTCAGAGTGTCAAAGCGGTGGAGGAGGCTGGGCTGTAATTACCCGCAGTGCCGGCGGTGCCCCCGCCTCCGTCACCTCCTGAGCCTTACATGGAGGTCACGACCCCTCAGAGGTTCCATTTACAGCACTGGGGAGGCGCGCTTAGCGTGATGGAGGGTGACCTTTGACCTCAAACAAGCAGGGGCCTCACAGGGACAACGCACTAATGTGAAAGGACCGACATCTGAAGCGGTGCCTTGCCTCCATCTTGGATCCTAAATAAAGTTTTCAGCAGAAAAGGCTTGGTCCTCTGGTTCTGAACCGGAGTGGATCTTTGAGCCACTCCGTGATTTCTAAACTACCAGCAGTGTTTTAAAGTGCATTCTCTGAGCTCTAACTTCCTGGTTTTAGTCAGAATGCCAGCAGCAGCGTTCAGGATCAACACTGAGGTCCAACAGAACCAGAACCAGAACCGATCTGCTTCCAGGTGGTTCTGAAGAGTCTGGCCCGTTCTAACGGTTCTGTTCCTTCCACAGTCGGTGCTGCGACAAGAAGAGCTGCGGGAACCGGAACGAAACGCCTTCGGACCCGGTCATCATCGACAGGTAGGAACACACCTGACCTCACATGACCTCACATGACCTCACATGACCTCACCTGACCTCACATGACCTCACATGACCTCACATGACCTCACATGACCTCACATGACCTCACCTGACCTCACATGACCTCACATGACCTCACATGACCTCACATGACCTTGCTCTGATNTTGTTGTTCAGATCAGATCCATGAAGGAAAGTTTGGAAGAGGAGACGGTAATTTATCATTTCTTCTAGTTTTCATGGTTGACTTGTTGAAATTGTTTTCTGCATATTGTTGGTTCTGGATTTGGTGTTTAGTTGTTCCCACTGAGGTTCACCCCTGATGACATCACTAAAACAATTTTTAGAATTTTAACAAAAATGAAACAAGCAAAGAGCAGCGTGGAAGACGTCATGGCAGAAAACATTTAATTGTTTTCCACTTTCTCAGTGAAGGTTTCAGGTCGGCTGCAGGCGCTGTTGGAGTCCAGTGGCTCAGTCAAAGTAAGGTTGGTTAACCTGTCAACGGTGGTAAACAAGGCACAGGCGATGTTGATGTTTTTGTTTATGATTCTTCACAGTGAGTTTGCTTCAGACAGCGGATCAATTTGAGGTTTAAATCCTTTATTTTTCTGTTTAATTTAGACAGGAATTCTCCTGCATCGCATTAACTGGGGCCAAAGCATTCTGCAGGAAGACTGGTGTAAACATCATATCAGAGTTCAGATATGCAGAGTGGAGGGGGTTCTGATGAAGTTTTGCTTTTTGGGTTCTCAGTAGAGAAGTGATACATGGCAATTCAGCTTAGGTGGTTGAGATGCATCAGTCCAGAGGAAGACGGTTCTGATGAGCTGCTTTGGCTTCTGTAGGTGTTGAGGACTTGGAGAGATGAGAGAGAAACTGGAGGAGGAGAACCGGCGACTTCATCTCCAGCTCACTGCTATGGAACAGTGAGCTCCCGAAATTTGGAGGGTTCCTTGGCATTCAGACGGTTCTTTCCTGATCAGAGGTCTTTGTACTTCTGGATCTGTGATCTCACACTGTCCTTGGTTGGACGAAGAAATTTTGTATTTGATCATTTTCAGTAAGTTTGCAGTGAGAAGTTTTGTTCCAGCTTGCTTTAGACAACTTTGTAGAGATCATAACGTTTCCAGAAGATCTTGTGGTTGCCAACAACTGGCTGCCAGAACGAGCTTTTAAAGCCATTTGTTAAAGACATCCGATGGTCTTTAGTGTCCACTGATAAACATCTTCATTTTTAGATTTCCAGTTGTGCTTAGAAGATGACGAAAGTCATTTTTATGAATTTCAGACATTTGTTTGGCAGTATAATTAGCTATACAATTAGAGCCTCAATATTCCTTTGAGAGAGGATTCTTGCTGCAACATCAGAAACCTAAGGGAAGCAGATTCCCTTCCTCCTCTTTGTATCACAGAAGCGGCTGATTCCATCCA
>NW_006800737.1:45589-46584 GCF_000485575.1 Poecilia formosa | reverse complement strand
TGACAGCGTATGGCTATCTGATAGAACAACGGCTCTCAGTGAGTGACACTCCAGTCCTATCTAATAAATAAAGAGCCGTGGAGAAGAATTAACTGTTTCTGAATGTCACCTCACTATATTGCAGACTTTTGGACACAGCGTTGTCCCATATATGCGACTAGTCAGTCTACACCTCCGCACAATAATTCAGCGCAGTGAGTGACAACATTTTTCATCACAATGCTTATGTGTCGCTGTACACAGCTAGCTGTACAGTGTACAGCTAGCTTTGCTAACATCACGTTAACGGAGCTTACCTTCTTTGAGCTACTTTTCTAAGTGACGAAAAAAGTTAGACGTTGTCCCCACCGTCTGTGAAAGCGAAGCGCTGCTGAGTTAGCTGTGGCCATCGGATTTCTTACTATTTATGCAGCGCTATTATATTACTGACGATTAGGCAAACATTTTCTGCCGCTGAGAGAAAACCACTGCGCATGTCCTGGAGCACCGCACGCGAGTGAAAGGTGGGAAGGGGAGGAAGAGGGGGAGGGGAGAAACACGTAGTTGCTTGGATTTTAATCGGTGAGTTTTGCATCCACTGAAAACAAAGATGTTAACATATGAACTGGACAATATGCTGCACGTTTAGTGATATTTTCACAGTTGCGGTCTCGACTGGTCTTGAAATAAAATGCCGAGTCCTCAGAGCCCGAGACAAGACCGAGACCATCAGAAAACGGTCCCGAGACCAAGACCGATCTCGAGTACCAACACTGGGACTTGGACTAGGAAAGAGAAACTGTCCAAACAGAGTCCGGTGTGGGATGATAATGTGGTTCCGTTCAGAAATATAAACACTCAACAAACTCCTGAAGTTTGACATGAACTGAGCGGAGCTGCAGCTTCTGGCTCATAAACTGCTGAAGGGCTGCGAAGGCGGGAAATTGTACCGATGGACATGGCAGCAGTAACGGTTCATCCAGAGGGTCAGGCACTTCATGGAGAAAAGTTTAAAT
>NW_006800737.1:43015-44442 GCF_000485575.1 Poecilia formosa | reverse complement strand
AGAGCAAGGTTCTAGTTCTGCTGGAGAACCGGTCCTCAGTGCTCCTGCCATCTCCTTGGACTAAAATCTGGAGGGTTTTTTTTCTTCCATCAGAACCAGAACCAGAACCGGGTCTGTGCTGCAGGCTGTCGCTCGCTCGCCCCTCTCTCTCTGCAGATAAATTGAATTTCAAGGTGAGTGACTCATTCCAGGAAGGTCGGCGTTCGTCTGGCGGGGGGAGTTATGCTGCGGGAGCCTGTAAGTCTGAGAGATCAGGTGGAGAACCAGGTCCAAAAGAACCCCGCAGAACCAGAAAGAACCTGGCAGGGCCCGACAGAACCAACAGAACCAGAGAGATCCAGGCAGGACCAACAGAACCTTTGTTAATCACCGATGCAAATCATCTCCAGGTGTGTCCCGCAGCCTGCAGAACCAGGTCAACAGAACTGGGTTAGAATCTGTAGAACCATTTTCTATCCCAAAGTTTCTCCTTATTTCACTTCCAGAATAATCTGAATCTGAGGTTCCAGAACTTCCTGGTTCTGATCCATTTTCCTGTAGCAGCTGGTCTGGTTGGTTCTGAAGATTCTGGACCTGCTTCATTCCAAAGCTGCTGCTCCTTTACCGCCTCACGCCGTTTCCTTGACGACACCTCGAGCCCGATGGCGCCGCCGCAAACCGGGCCGGAACGGTTCTGCCAGGCCCATGAACTCCTCCTGCTCTTCCTCCTCTTCCAAAACACAGCGAGTCAAGATGGCGGAGGCTGATGAGGCGGATCACAAAACGTCTGGATGGAGACAAACTGTCTCAAAGTTTTTATATGCGATATCAGCTGAAACAAGCTAACGCGATTGGCTAAAGCTGGTGCCATTAGCTAGAGCTAATAAAGTTAGCTAGAACTAGCACAATTACCTTGAACTAACACCAAATACATTAATATAATACATTACTACAAATAAAGGATGTTTAAAGTGGCAATTAAGGATCTTTAAGACTTTTTAACAAACCAATCCCATTAAGCTGAGAAAATGTTTTTATCCCGATGCTAGCTAGCTAGTGGCTACGCTCTCCTTTCAGGTTGGCATTACAAAGCTGAAGTTGGCTTCTGATTGAAAATGACTAAATGGAAATCCCACCCAATTTTTCGCAACCTTTAGCATCTGTAATGTATCGATACCTTAAAACTGAAATACTGGGACACTTCAGCCCAGACACAGAACGCAGCGTTGGGCTGTTAGCCACAGAAATGATGGCGGATAGCGTTGTGCTACTGAATCTGTTCAGTTCAACACGTCAGTGCAGTGACGTGCGGTCAGGGGAGGCAGAGCCTCCCTAACCCTAACCAGCCTCACTGGTTCAAACTACTATAAAGCAGTGGTCTCCAACCCCCGGTCCGTGGACCAATTGGTACCGGGCCGCGCAAGAAATAATTAAATATTTCCGTTTTA
>NW_006800737.1:38313-41518 GCF_000485575.1 Poecilia formosa | reverse complement strand
AATAAAATGGTTAAAAACCTTTAAAGTATGAACTGATTTTCCATAATTTAGCTTATGTATTTAATGTACTGTGTTTTTATTGTCACCAACTGTGTGTAACGTGTTTCGTTGCTGAGGAGCGATCAGAAATGGCAGAGAACAGACTCGAGGTGAGCCAGGCAGTTCTCGTGCCTCATCGCTGGGGGCGCTCATGAACCCAGACATTGTCACTGCACAACTGCAGAGTAAGAGATGGTAACAGCGAGCTAGCTATACAGTAGCTATGCTGATACAGAAAGCGAGATAGACGTGGTTTTGAGTTGTACTTTAACGGTTTCTCCCTTTGCTGTTACGCACAGCACGAAATTAATAATATCTACATGTCTAAGTTTGATTGAGATAACGGAGTTATTATGCGGTGGCGGCGCGGCTATGGATGGCATGTAAAGGAATAGCCTTTTTGCCCTCCAGCATTGGACGCATGCGTGAAATTTCCTTATGTAAACAATAACATGCAGGGGGTCTAGATTTGTAAATCCGATTATAATTATGTCGGTGCCTCACCAGCTATGAACCTCACCGCACGTCACTGCATCAGTGCTTAGTTCACTGGAGACGGGTTGCTGTTTATTATGAGCTGGAAGCTGACGGTCAATGCATGTTGGATGACATGCTAAGTCACAGCGCCATCAGAAGGCCTGGCATGGCAACTACAGCTGACTGGAGGTCCCTTGGTGGCGCAAACCGGAAGCTTTCCTAACCAACATCAGAAAACACCGGCAGCTAGGCAACGTAGCCTGAGCTAGTACCACACAATAAACACATACAGCTCTGAAGCTGGTATCTAACTGGTCTCTGACTGGTCTGTACTGGGAAGGCTGGTTTCTGCTGAAGTCATTTCAGAGGGACGCGAGTAAAACAGATAAATATTCACAACATACGTGTCTCCAGTGGCGTCCTAATCACACCTCACTAATCTCACCTGTCAGACCCCAACGTCATGGACCAATCATGACGTCATGGACCAGCATCCTCCAGGAGCGAGCTCCTGGAGGATGCTGGAAAGAAAAATGGGCAGCGATGAAGTCAGAGCTGGAGCTCCTCTTCCTCCTCTGGAGGCTCCGCAGAGAGCCGGGCGCCTAGTTCAGATTCAGGTGTGTGTGTAGGGAGTGAGAATGATGGACTGCGCTGTGAGTGTGTGTGAGTGTGAGTACAAGCATCGACCCATCGATCGGAGTCGCTGTGGCTCTCCTGGTGCCGGCAGGCTTAACTGTTGTTGCTGCTGCGGCTCTTTAGCCGTCAGTCATTAATTAATGCCCTCACACTGTGAGCTCTCTCCACCTGTCACTCACACACATACACACACCCGGCCTCAGCTGTGACTGATAGCCACTCAGAGCGTTTGATCCAGCCGGTTGACGGTAATGAAGTGGGGACTGAGGGTCGTCTGCAGCCTTTGATTTCCTCTGGGCTCGGCGCGTCGACGCGCAGCGTGAGCCGACTCCTAAACACCTCTGCCAAGTTTTTCTACCTGAGCCGAGCTGCTGGGGTTCTGACCCGGTTCAGGAGATCCTGGCCCTGAAGCTGGTGTCTCCAGAACCGTCCCGACCCGCTAGCCGGGTTCAGCTCTCACCAAACCACGTATTTATGTTGACCTTCATGTTATGGGTCTGATTCTGCCTCTGCTTCCTGCCTGCGCTTTTATTTTGTTGAGACATCCAATGATGCGCATCGCCGTGGCAACACAGCGTAGAGCTGATGTGATCGGGTTAGCTTTTCCCACTGGAGGAACCAGAACCTGCTGCTGCTCTGAAATATGTTGGCTTGTATTTACATGATGATGATGATGATGATGGAGTCGGTTCGCACATGTTCTCTATTTACGGCGGAGGAAGTGGATGTTCGCCGTTCCTCCTGGGAAACGTTGTTCCATGCAGCTGTGGACAGATGCTGCTGACCTTTGACCTTCACAGCAGCAGAAACACGATCCGGTTGGGAACAAACCAGAACATTTAATCTTTCTGATAAATTACTGAATAAATGAGCTGAACATCAGAGATATTTCTAGATTTTAATCTTCAGATTAGAGCAAAGTTTTTCTATCTGTTCATCTTTCCAGAGTTTTTCTGATCATTCATCGAGTTTCTTTAGAAATGTGAATGCTAACATTAGCGTTAGCTGCTGCATGTTAGCATTCAGATGCTGTTTTATGCATAGACAAATACGTAGACCCCTCATGGAGCGGGTCAGAGGTCATGGAGCGGGTCAGAGGTCATGGAGCGCTTCGGCCCGTTGCTGCGATACGTAACAGCGTCCGCCATATTGAATGTCCCAGTAAGCTAATACAAGTAAATGGACCGAACTTCAAAGTGCCGTTCTACAAAGTATTTTAAGTTAATTCCTGTCATTGACACATTTTCTCACACATTAATATATTTGATAATCAGAGAAATGACTAAAGAGAGTTTCTAACTTTTGATGTGATTATTTAATTGTTTTGGGGCATTTCTGAATAAAGAGCACAATGTTTTATTTGATAGAAATTATTCTGATCATTTTTATATTGAAATTGATGAACAGACACTTTTACAGTGTTTTATTAAAGAATATATATACATAATTTCATAATTTAATGTACATTTAACATTTCAGGACAAGAAAATAATTTTCCTGTATTTATTTTTATATGTTATTGAGAAATGACTTTAGATTTATAAATTAGTCATTGTCAAACATTAAACTACATATTTTTCTTACTTTCTTCCAGAGAAAAATATTTATTACAGAATGCCAACTCTGCTACTGACAGCAGAGTGAAAATAATCCTAACAGTAAATTATTTTTATTTCATGACATAAGCTGTATTAATACGCTAATACTTCAGATTGAGATATTTAAAAATACACAAAGTGAAAGAATAAAACATTTATTTATTAAACTGGGAACACTGGCCACAGGCTTCAGTCTGCTGGTCTCACTGGGAGAACTCAATGACTTCTGAGACGTCCTGGTTCACAGGCTGAAGCCAAGGATAAAAGAGAAATTATATAAAAGTTAATAGAAAATCCATACAATATGTTTCATATATGTTTCTTTCACATTCAGAAAAAGACATTTTCAGCATGTTGGGCTCTGACTCATAGCATCTTTATAGCACGAAGCTGAAGTTGGTTTCCAATTCCAGCTTCCAATAGCTAAAGGGCAATTACACTTAATTTTTCACTAC
>NW_006800737.1:33538-37506 GCF_000485575.1 Poecilia formosa | reverse complement strand
TCCTCTGGTTTCTAATGAACTTCTCTAACAGCGGTTTCTCATCAGCCCTCATTAGATAACTGTATGAAAACTTTAGCCGCTAAGCTAACAATCAGCGGTTATTTCGGGCCAATTTAGCTACATAGGAAATATTTTCCGGTTGTTTAGAAGCGAATTTCTGGCTGCAAAGTCAAGTAATTTTGATCTTTCATCCTTACCTGGGGAAGGTAATGAGAATGAATCCAGATTGCTTCGTAAAACGGTTGAACTAAGTCCACACAGCACAAGACTTAAGGAGCTCCGATCGCCCTGCTGCCACATAGAAGATGGCGGACGCTTTTACGTAGGACTCAGCGCTCAGTGAGGCGTCTACGTATTGATGTCTATGGTTTTATGCTAGAATAGCTTTGCTAACAGGCTAACTCCTTATTGCAGTGTTTTCCAGCATTAGATCGGTTTGAAGCAGAAATGAACCGAGAAGCCGCTCCATCTCTGCTGTTAGTGGATTAGCTGCGTGTCAGATTTACAGTCGTACCAGAAACTAATAAATACAAAGGTTCCCCTTGGGACTACTGTATGTTAAAAAACAAACAAACAAAAAAAAAACGTCGTAAAGGTTTTATTTAATGAATATTTACATAATTAATCAAAATCAAGGTGTTAAAGTCCCAGCTGATCGTAGGTAAGATGTAACGTTATCTGGCGCAGGTTGATGCCGTTTTCGGATCATTTGGTTCTGTCTCACATTTCCAGCATCGCTCCCGGAGCGGCGGGCGGGGCGGCGCTCCACAGGTGCTGCGTTTGTGGGGCTAAATGAAACACTCAGGACCGTTTTCGCCTGCTCAGGCAGCGTCTGGCCCTCAAGTTAAAGATAAAGACAACGCGCATACATTTGCATCCATAATGCGGGGCGGCCGCCATTTAATATGCAAATTCCCTGAAATATTACTGAACACCTTCTGTTCAGAGCGAATATATTTGAATTTGCAATTAGAAAGATCCTGTTTAATTAATGAAAAGCGTCAATTTTTGGCTGCTCGCTAATTTGATTAGAGGGTTGATGAGGCGCTCAGAGGGTTAACCGGATCAGCTGACCTGCTGGAGGTCAGGGGTCACTGATTCAGGGTCTGCTTTTCCCCTCATCGCCGTCTGTCAGGAGAGAAGGACGATGTTTCTAGCAGCCTGGTTCTGTTTGGAAAGATCTGGTTATTATGGTCTGCACATTAGCACTGCTTTTATTTTGAAAAGCAGAAATATTCCTTTGGAGAGAATTGATTCGTTAAAGTTAATTAAAGTCTCCAGCTGTGAAGTCAGCAGCAGGTCAGCTGACCTCTGACCTGGGGCCAGTTGACCTCTGACCTGGGGCCAGCTGACTTCTGACCTGGGGCCAGTTGACCTCTGACCTGGGGCCAGTTGACCTCTGACCTGGGGCCAGCTGACCTCTGACCTGGGGCCAGTTGACCTCTGACCTGGGGTCAGTGTATGTTTCTTTTCTCTGCTCTTTCTGTTCTAAATTTTATCAGGCTATTCCAAGCAGCCATCTTGGTTTAGGGTCCTGACCTTTGACCTTTAATCTGGTGTCTAGCCAGTTATCGGAGTTGTTCTCTGGAGGACGATGGGTGACCTTTGACCAAGGGAGGAAATCCCGTCTCATTATTGCAGGGGACTATAATGAGTCCCCTGCAATGGAACATTTCACTGGAACTTGAAATGTTCCAGTAAAATGTTCCATTTCACTGGAACATTTCAAGTTCCAGTGAAATGTTTGTAACAAAATGTTTAAAGTTTTTAATGCGTTCAAGCTGCAGGAACAGAAATGATTAGTTAGTGGTAATGCTTGTTTCCCCCAGTAATTAAACTGTTGAGACCCAGAGATGTCAAACTAAAATGTAAATGTTTGGATCTGAGTTTGGTTCAGAGTCACTGATCTAATCTCTGCTACACCTTTGCAAACATTTAAGGTTTAATGCATAACTCTGTTTAATAAAATTTCTCATAAATATTGATTTATTGCAGTGGTTCTTAATACAAGCTGTGCATTGTTTAAATCATAACTCGTTAAGTTGCTTTATTTTTAACCTCTTCTGGTTTTCCTGTCCTGGTAGGTGAATATCTGGGAAGGATCATAACTTTAAATTAACATTCAAAGCATCAGGTGTTTTAAGGGAAAACATTCAGATTTTATTTGTGTGGTTTTAAAGGCTCCATGTTGAAGATAGTAAAACATAAAGGCATAACTTTCTGTTTTTATATCTGCTGTCTCTGCTCTCAGCTCCTACACACTGAGCTGTCAGCCACTCGCAGCGATCAGCTGCTCCCGTTTCAAATTCTTCTTATTAACGTAAGAGTTGAAGGGCTAAATATAATTAGATATTTGCTACATTTAACCGAAAAGTTTAAGTCTATGAAAGCAATGTAGCAGTTTAGCTAGTTTTCATTTCCAAGGCATAAGGTGGCAGTTTATCAGGATTCAGCCAAAGTTATGAAATAACGGACTGATTTTTATTGTCAATGTGTTTCTTCCTATTGAGCAGTGAAAGTAAATAAAACGTCTTTTGCTGTAAGTATTTTACTTACTGGAGGGTTTTTTGTTAGTGCTGCAGAGCCACAGCTAACAGCTAACAGCTAGCTCCTCCCTTAGCGGCTCTAGCGGAGCCTGGCCCGCTCAGCAGCGCTGCTGTTGCTCCTGCTACACTTTGGACTGAACCATTGTTCTAACAATGGGGGGAATCTAAAACTTATTATTTTGTCTTAGATGAAAGGCGGATTTACTTCGTTCTTTGTTTCTATTGCCTTTTTATATCGATATTGTTTAAATACAAGGGTTTCTTTCATGATTTATTTGGGGGCATTCTGGATTCAGGGGTCCGGACCCTTCAACCCCCTGGGATTTACCACCATGCCTTTGACCCCTCTCAGTTCTCTCAGAACCAGAACTTCCGACTGAACCGGACCTGCCGTTTGAAATAAACGGAGGTGATCCGGTCGTCCGGTTCTGCTGAGGAACCCGTCCTATTCTTCTTGTTAGACATGAAGTTCTGTACATCAGAACCAGCTGTGGACCTGCTGGACCTTTTCCAGAATCAGCGTTCTGGACGTGGACTCCTCTTTTGGGTCAAAACCGGGTGCAGCGGAGCGGCTGTTTCTGCCTTTTAGCCCTCAGATTTTTTTTGCTCTTTTTCTTTTAAATTGTGGTTTAATTTGGCTTCTCCCTCCGATGCGTTCAGTGTCAACTTCAAAGCCAGTAAATTACATTTACTTTGTAATGCTTGCATCATTATTCCTCCTCTTCATCAGCCGCTCTGTCTGCGCTTTATATACATCTTTAAGATTTAATGGCCCTTCTGAATGTTTTTAACTCTTTTTCACATATTTACTCTAAAGTTCAGTTTTTCATCAAGTTCAGCTTCATGGTTCAGATTGATAAAAGGTTCCTCCTGGTCTGCTTCTGCTTCTGCTGGTACCAGAACCGCTCATGGTGGATCATCTTCCCAGGAAACCAAAGCTTTCTGGATTTTAATCCAAATGTTTTAGTTTTTCACTCATAATTCGATACAGAAAACAGAGTCTCTGCTTCCTGCAGGAAGTGGTTCAGGGTGAAAAGTGAGGAGAACCTGACTCCGGTCCGGTCCGGTCCGGTCCGGTCCGATGAACAGCTCAACTTCCTGCCACTAATTAGTGAGTCTGAAGATGATGGAATCGTTTAGCTGCTGCTCAGCAGCGCTTTGCTTCCCTCCGTCAGGCGGCAGCTGGAAAGGTTAAAGTGGCATGAAGAGATATTGAAGCTAAATGCTCGGAGGGTGCGCCGCAGGCGTTTATTCAAATAAGCAACTTTTCTACTTCTGCCCTAATTTTGGTTCAGTAAAGCTGGACGCCGAGCCGTCAGCAGTCGGATTCTTCATTAAGAAGCTCCGCGGCCGGAAGAGCGCTGCTGCGTTCAGGCGCTGCTGCGTTCAGGCGCTGCTGCGTTCAGGCGCTGCTGCGTTCAG
>NW_006800737.1:25101-33275 GCF_000485575.1 Poecilia formosa | reverse complement strand
GCTGCGTTCAGCTGCGTTCAGGCGCCGCTGCGTTCCGCTGCATTCAGGCGCCGCTGCATTCAGGCGCCGCTGCGTTCAGGCGCCGCTGCATTCGGCTGCAGGATGTTTGGCTGTGATGGACATCAGGCCAAATCTCTCAGGTCTCAGATGTCAAACTTTTCAGGAAAGAAATGAGTCGGTTTTGGGGTTTTTACCTTCAGGCGGTTTGGAGTTGAGCTGCGGGGCTTTAGAAGGATTTCATCAGACGAGAAGCTGAAGGATCTTCTGTTCCTTAGAGAGGAAAGAAATCCTTCGCTTCGCTGTGAAAAAACCTCCAACACGGCTCTTACGAGGATTTTTCCTGACAGCACTGATATTAGAGCTTCTGCAGGATTTAAACAGATACCTGGAATTATAAAATAATAAATGAAATCAGGCACATTTTGGTTTGCAGTGAAAAAAACTTGAGTTGGGAGGGAATTTACCTGGCAGTCAGAAGGATGTAATAATTGACCTCTGACCTCAGAGACCTTTAGGCACTGGATTGATTGGCTTCTGCTGTTGACCTGGTTCTGAAAACATGGCGGCATCCCGGAAGGTTCCAGAACCGCACCAAGTTCTGATCGCTTGGCTTCTTTCCTGACAACTTGCCGTCTTTTTTCAGCTTAACAGCAGCGACTGTTGGAGCAGAAGACACGAAGTGTGTGGCGGTGAAACCGGGCCAGCACTAATCCATGATGGTTTTCCCTTGAAGGAGTCCCGGGGTCTCCTGGAGTCCCAGTTCAGGACCCCAATTATATTTGCATATTTAATGGGACAGATTTCAGGTTCCTGTTAAAGTCATCGCAAAATGATCGTGGTAGCCGTGTCGCTGCGCTTTGCTCCGAGGAAGCCGAGTGTTTCCAGGCTCCTCCGGGTCGCTTCCGGACCGTTCCGGGCCTGGACAGTCTGCTCATCTCACTACGACTCCCATCATCCCCTGAGGCTGAGCTCGTCTGGGTGGCAATGCGGGGTTAATGGGGAACAACTGAGGGGAACAAAAACCAATAATTAATTATTAAGACTTAAAGAGAACCAGAACCAACACGAACCCAGTAAGTCTAGGACAATGAGAAACTGACATGGTGGGTCCAGTCTGAGAAAAAAACAGGTAGTGACTCTGGTCAGGTTAAAGAAAAGACGTTGGACTGTTCAACCCGACCTGGACTACAAACATGTCCGACGCCATGATGTCATCACTCTCCATCGTGTCTGGGAAATCAGGTTCTGTGGTTCTGGTTGAATCCCTCAGGAATTCTGTTCGCTTCCTGTTTCTCACCGACCAGCAGGAACCAGAACCGGACCAGCTCAGAACCAGCCGGAAACCAGTTTTATTGAGGGTAAAAGCGGATAATGTGATTGGCTGAAACGAATGGAGAGTTTCTGTTTGGGGCCCGCCGTCCGGGTTTGGGGCCCCCTGTTGTGACAATAGAGGCCAGCGGCGTGTTTATGGGGCTGATCTGTTCCTCGGACTGTTTTAGTGCCTCATCAAATATTTAGTCTGATTGTACATGGTCCTGTAATTGCCATCTTGGCTCGTGAATTATTGATGGTGTGTAGCCGAGCCGAGCAGGTCCTCACACACACACACACACACACACAGCTGGCTGATGTGCTGTAATAAGGCCAGACACACACAGGCTGCTGCTGCTGTGAATCATCACACGCTGCTGCTGTTTCATATCCTAATTAGCAGCAGAAGAGCCACTCAGTAATTATTTGAAGAGGCCGTTTCAACAACACACAGAGTCAATATTAGACTTTCCTCCTAATGAGGCGCCGCGGCCCCTTCCTCCTCTCCTCTTCCTCCCCGCCAGCCGCCTTCAGGCCGCTTTATCTGCTCTCTGCCTGCTCCTGTCTCGGCGCCGCTTGGCGCCCTGATCCTCCACGCTCCGCTCGTTAGCAGCGGCAGATGAGAAGTGACGGCAGGGCGGCGAGCCGCTTGTTACCGCGGCGGCCTCCCCGCTTGCCGCGCCTCCTTCTGGGCTTTCTCAGCCGTAAGATGAGTCTGCGGCGGCGGCGGCGTGCCGGTCGGGGCTCACCGGGCGGTCAGCTGCTAAACGTGTGGCAGCGGGCCGCCTGCCGGGCGGCGCAGTGTGAGGCAGCGGCGCTTCGGCTTTAAAAATACTCTTGTTGAAATATTGATTTTCTTTTCTGTTGCTTTCTCTTTCTGGGCTAACGTAATAAGTGAGAGACTCCAGAGAGAGACAGGCTGGCAGTGTGTGTGTGTGTGTGTGTGTGTGTGTGTGTGTAATCGGAGCTCCGTGTAATTGCTTCCCATAGTGAACTGGGTGTGGTTGGGGTGACATCATGGGGGTCAGAGGCTTCTGGTTCTGGTTCAGCTTTAAGCTTCTGCTCCTTCCTGGTTTTAGAACAGAAGTACTATTAATATAAACTGGTTAATAATTAAAGCTTCTATCAGAAGATCTGAAACACACCAACAGCCACGCAGCGCAGAAGAACTGAATCTGATCATATTTAGTTATAAACACAGAAATTCTTCAGATTCTTGTTTTCCACTCTGCAGCTGCAGTCAGTTTCAGAGAGAGAAGCTGCAGCCTAGAGCGCCTCCTGCTGCACTAGAGGAACTGTTGGGATTCTAACAGAAGTCTTTCTTCCAAACTACAGGGGTGCAAACCCAATACGCTCCACAGACTGGGAGAAAAGGGTTCTGAGCTGAAGGCTGGGGAACCACTGAGCAGGCGACAGTCTTCAGATGGAGGGCTAACAGTGGCTTGAAGCTAACCTGCTNTGTCGCTGCGCTTTGCTCCGAGGAAGCCGAGTGTTTCCAGGCTCCTCCGGGTCGCTTCCGGACCGTTCCGGGCCTGGACAGTCTGCTCATCTCACTACGACTCCCATCATCCCCTGAGGCTGAGCTCGTCTGGGTGGCAATGCGGGGTTAATGGGGAACAACTGAGGGGAACAAAAACCAATAATTAATTATTAAGACTTAAAGAGAACCAGAACCAACACGAACCCAGTAAGTCTAGGACAATGAGAAACTGACATGGTGGGTCCAGTCTGAGAAAAAAACAGGTAGTGACTCTGGTCAGGTTAAAGAAAAGACGTTGGACTGTTCAACCCGACCTGGACTACAAACATGTCCGACGCCATGATGTCATCACTCTCCATCGTGTCTGGGAAATCAGGTTCTGTGGTTCTGGTTGAATCCCTCAGGAATTCTGTTCGCTTCCTGTTTCTCACCGACCAGCAGGAACCAGAACCGGACCAGCTCAGAACCAGCCGGAAACCAGTTTTATTGAGGGTAAAAGCGGATAATGTGATTGGCTGAAACGAATGGAGAGTTTCTGTTTGGGGCCCGCCGTCCGGGTTTGGGGCCCCCTGTTGTGACAATAGAGGCCAGCGGCGTGTTTATGGGGCTGATCTGTTCCTCGGACTGTTTTAGTGCCTCATCAAATATTTAGTCTGATTGTACATGGTCCTGTAATTGCCATCTTGGCTCGTGAATTATTGATGGTGTGTAGCCGAGCCGAGCAGGTCCTCACACACACACACACACACACACAGCTGGCTGATGTGCTGTAATAAGGCCAGACACACACAGGCTGCTGCTGCTGTGAATCATCACACGCTGCTGCTGTTTCATATCCTAATTAGCAGCAGAAGAGCCACTCAGTAATTATTTGAAGAGGCCGTTTCAACAACACACAGAGTCAATATTAGACTTTCCTCCTAATGAGGCGCCGCGGCCCCTTCCTCCTCTCCTCTTCCTCCCCGCCAGCCGCCTTCAGGCCGCTTTATCTGCTCTCTGCCTGCTCCTGTCTCGGCGCCGCTTGGCGCCCTGATCCTCCACGCTCCGCTCGTTAGCAGCGGCAGATGAGAAGTGACGGCAGGGCGGCGAGCCGCTTGTTACCGCGGCGGCCTCCCCGCTTGCCGCGCCTCCTTCTGGGCTTTCTCAGCCGTAAGATGAGTCTGCGGCGGCGGCGGCGTGCCGGTCGGGGCTCACCGGGCGGTCAGCTGCTAAACGTGTGGCAGCGGGCCGCCTGCCGGGCGGCGCAGTGTGAGGCAGCGGCGCTTCGGCTTTAAAAATACTCTTGTTGAAATATTGATTTTCTTTTCTGTTGCTTTCTCTTTCTGGGCTAACGTAATAAGTGAGAGACTCCAGAGAGAGACAGGCTGGCAGTGTGTGTGTGTGTGTGTGTGTGTGTGTGTGTGTAATCGGAGCTCCGTGTAATTGCTTCCCATAGTGAACTGGGTGTGGTTGGGGTGACATCATGGGGGTCAGAGGCTTCTGGTTCTGGTTCAGCTTTAAGCTTCTGCTCCTTCCTGGTTTTAGAACAGAAGTACTATTAATATAAACTGGTTAATAATTAAAGCTTCTATCAGAAGATCTGAAACACACCAACAGCCACGCAGCGCAGAAGAACTGAATCTGATCATATTTAGTTATAAACACAGAAATTCTTCAGATTCTTGTTTTCCACTCTGCAGCTGCAGTCAGTTTCAGAGAGAGAAGCTGCAGCCTAGAGCGCCTCCTGCTGCACTAGAGGAACTGTTGGGATTCTAACAGAAGTCTTTCTTCCAAACTACAGGGGTGCAAACCCAATACGCTCCACAGACTGGGAGAAAAGGGTTCTGAGCTGAAGGCTGGGGAACCACTGAGCAGGCGACAGTCTTCAGATGGAGGGCTAACAGTGGCTTGAAGCTAACCTGCTGAATGCATTAGCTAGTTATGGCTGGAAGCTAACCTGCTAATAGCATTAGCTGTCCTAATGACTCACTGACACTATGAAATCACACAACATCTCAGGTAATGGAGCAAAAACGTCAGTTCAGTTCCAGCTCCAGTTCAGTTCAGTTCCAATTCCGGTTCCAGTTCCAGTTCAATTCCAGTTCAGTTCCAATTCCGGTTCCAGTTCAGTTCCAATTCCAGTTCAGCTCCAGTCCCAGTCCAGTACCAGTTCAGTTCCAGTTCGGTTCCAGTTCCAGTTCAAATCCAGTTCCAGTTCAGTTCCAATTCCAGTTCCAGTTCCAGTTCAGTTCCAATTCCGGTTCCAGTTCAGTTCCAATTCCGGTTCCAGTTCCACTTCAGTTCCAATTCCAGTTCAGCTCCAGTCCCAGTCCCAGTCCAGGTCCAGGTCCAGTTCCAGTTCAGTTCCAATTCCGGTTCCAGTTCCAGTTTAGTTCCAGTTCCAGTTCAATTCCAGTTCAGTTCCAATTCCAGTTCAGTTCCAGTTCCAGTTCAGTTCCAATTCCAGTTCATTTCCAGTTCAGTTCCAGTTCAGTTCCAATTCCAGTTCATTTCCATTTCAGTTCCAGTTCAGTTCCAGTTCCAGTTCAGTTCCAATTCCAGTTCATTTCCAGTTCCAGTTCCGTTCCAATTCCAGTTCCAGTTCAGTTTCAATTCCAGTTCATTTCCAGTTCAGTTCCAGTTCAGTTCCAATTCCAGTTCATTTCCAGTTCAGTTGCAGTTCCAGTTCAGTTCCAATTCCAGTTCATTTCCAGTTCAGTTCCAGTTCCAGTTCATTTCCATTTCAGTTCCAGTTCCATTTCAGTTCCAGTTCCAGTTCCAGTTCCAGCTCAGTTCCAATTCCAGTTCATTTCCAGCTCAGTTCCAATTCCAGTTCATTTCCAGTTCAGTTCCAGTTCCAGGTCATTTCCAATTCCAATTCCAGTAGGAGTAATTGGGACGTCCATCAGGGTTTTGTTGTCCTAAAGGTTTCTGTGCCACTAGTGGAGGTTCTGATCTTGTGTATTCAGTAAAACCTGAAGCGGATCATGCTTCAGGACTGGACTAGGATCCATAGGTGATCTGCAGATGCAGCCAGGGTTGCTCCACAATCTGTCCAATCAGGAGCCCAGGATCCACTCTCCTTCCACAGGTCGGTTCAGAACCACACCAGGAGATTTTGGCTCCAACTGAACCCGAGTAGCTGCATGGTTCTGATATTCTGAAGCGGGTTGCTGTGAATCTGTGTGTGTGTTAGTATGTGTGTGAGCCTCTGTCTCCAGCTGCGTTTTAATCCAATCCGTATCGATCCGTGCCGGCTCTCTGAAGGACTCGGCATCTTCTGAATGGAGCACCGTGTTATTCTGTTCGCTGCCATAAAGGGCATTAGAGCCTCCAGAGCACCAGATCAGTTTTCAGTCGATGCACACAATCACACACTCACTCACACACAACCACGCACGCACGCACTCAGTGAGGCTCGGTTCACAGAAACAGCCAGGTTTCTGGTGTTCTGGTTTCACACAAGATTCAAAACATTCAGGAGGAAAATCTGCATTCAGAGTGTTTGCAGGAGCTCTGTGATCTGCATTGGGGCCAAAGGTCAGAGGTGAGGAGACACAGAGCCCCAGGTCAGATTGTTGACGATTAACGGAGATTCATCAGATTATCAGGAGCTTTGAGATGAATGACTGAACCTGAACGCATCCCAGGATCCTCTCTGAAGGTCCAGGTGTCGTCAGCTCTGGCATTCCTCACAGCAGTGTGTTCGTCTGCAGCACATCTGGTTCATTACTGCCACCTGCTGGCCTGGAGTGTCTAGAGTGAGATGAATCACAGTGCTGACCTGAAATAATGACGTTAACCTGACGTAACATCAGGAGAAACGGCACCCAGATTCACTGATGTGGAGATTTAAACAGCTTCAGTCTGGACTAGAGTTTAGTTTGTTTACTAAAGTTACAGTTATCAGAAACAATGTTTGACGGGAGCAAGCGCGGCAGCGTTGAGGCAAGCAGCTGAAGCCAAACCAGTGAAACCAGTTCACACTAGAGGTTCAGCCAGTAAAGCTGACTAATGCACTTTATTTAGCCGGAGCACAGGCTCGTTTCTGGTTTATGACGTCATCATGAAATCTTAGGAGATTCTGCAGGAACATTGTATTTTTCATCATGGTTCAATAAATCTGAGCCTCAGAACAGTTCTTCAGTCGAACAGTTCTTCAGTCGAACAGTTCTTCAGTCGAACAGTTCTTCAATTGAACAGTTCATCTGTACATGAAGCAGTTCAATAAGCAGAGAAGGTCGCTGGTGAATCCATCGCAGGCAAACCTGACCTCTGACCTCCTTACCTGCAGCTGTTGCTCCGCGTGTGGAACCTGCTCCTCCAGGTTTCCCAGCATGCCTTGCTGCAGGGGGCAGAGCCTCCCAAGGTTATCCCCTGGTTAATGTGACATGTCTGTTGTAACACTGGATTATTATTGTCATAATGTGGCGATTAAACAGGAAGAGGAGACGGATGAGCACAGATTACACGGCGGAGGCATTATGGCCGCCATCCATCCAGATACCCCTCCGCCCCTGATATTGATGCCCCTCTGCTGCCAGGCATAAATCAGGCGACCATCTTCATCACAGTGGCTCCATCAGCAGCAGTGGGGGGCGTGGCCACTTCCTGTCACATTCTGACTGTCAAAATAAAACATAAAATCATAGTTTGCTGATTGTTGATCAGCAATAAATTCACTCTGTTATTATTAAGCTATGAAGTTTTATCAAACTGAGTCAAACTCAAGGCTTGGGGACCAACTGTGGCCCGTCGTAGCGGTTTATGTGGCCCTGCAGTGTCTGGAGAACCACATAAAGCTGAGCTTTGACCCGTTAATTTTGATCAATTAATGACACAGATTTTAAAAGTTTTAACAGAATAAATGTCTTTTTTTAAGCATACAGTAGTCCTGAGCTGGAACCTTTGGTTTCACGTGTTCCTGGTACGACCATAAATCTGATGCACAGCTACATCGACTAGCAGCCCGCGTCATTCTGCACGGAGTTAGCATGTTCTTCCTGTGGGTCTGTGGCTTCCTCCCACCGGGGTCCAGGTGACCCTGCATCTTGACCTTTGACCTTTGGAGATAGGCACCAGCACGCTCATGACCCCACAGAGATAAGTGGGTGAGAATATGGATGTAGAGAAATCATGCATGTGTTGGTTTTTATTCATATTGCTAGTTTTTGGTGTTTTCTGCAGATTCTTTACCAGTGGTGGAGAAAGTACTCAAAAAATGTACTTAAGTAAAAGTAAAAAAGTACTGGCTTTTAAAAATACTTAAGTATTAAAAGTAAAAGTACTTGCTGAATGCATAACCTAATCGCCAATATCATTAAGTGAACTAATCGTATTTAATTTTTATACATCAGAAATGTGCCATTTTAATGAACAATGCCACAGATAGAGCATGTTTTTA
>NW_006800737.1:22840-24125 GCF_000485575.1 Poecilia formosa | reverse complement strand
TACTTAAGTAAAGTACAGATACATGAAAATTGTACTTAAGTACAGTAACGAAGTACAGTACTTCGTTACTTCCCACGACTGCTTATTACTTTATCAAACTTCATTTTGTTTTATCATCGTGACTTTGGAGGCTAAAAGCAGTTAGCCTATCAGCAAAACTATGATAGGCTAAATTAGAATCTGAATGCTAACATGTAGCAGCTAACACTAATGTCAGCATCCACATTCCTAAAGAAGGTCCATCAGAAAAACTCTGGAAAGATGAACAGACAGAGAACACTTTGCTCCAACCTGATGGAGAACCTGTAGATTAAAGAATATAAAAACCTGAATTTCAGCTCATTTATTGAATAATTGAGCAGCAAAAAGAATTTTGATTACAATTTGATTGATTAATTCCTGGCCGGTTTCAGGCCAGCTGCTCTGCTTGGCGGTTCTGACCCGGTTCATCAGAGGAGGTTCTAATCTAATGAAACCTGAACCAGAACCAATCCAGAACTGATCCAAACCTTGTGTTTCCCTCCAGGTTCTTCCTGAAGTTCTTCCTGAAGTGCAACCAGAACTGCCTGAAAAACGCAGGGAACCCCCGGGACATGAGGCGGTTCCAGGTGAGCGCCCGGCGCCAGGTGTTCTGGTCGGGTTCGTTAAGCCCCACCCCCTAAACCTGCCTGTCCCCAGCGGAGGTGGGGACTCCAGTCGTTAAAATTAAGAGTTGGAAAAAATGCTGAAAGACTCGGACTTGACTTTGACTTTCATGCCATTGACTTGGGACTTGACTTGAAGCTCTTTACTTGAAAAGACTTGATATTTTACCCAAAGTCTTCAAACTTAAACCACATTATTTATAAAGTGGCCCCATTGATTCATTTCACTCATTCCGTATTAACAGGCGCAGACCGTCCCTCTGTTTTTCTACACTCCTTGTCTATGTGTGCGTAGCTGCAGCACAACTAATCAAATTAACTGGATTTAATAATAACGGAAAAAAACGAGAGACGAAAAAACACTCAAAGCAGATATACTCCTGTGAGTAATTTCTTTTGGGTACCATCAATCGTGAAATATCCAACTAAAAACGGAGTGAAACATGCAAAACCTGCAAGACCAGGATCTCAGATGGAGATACAACTTCCAACTGTTCGGCATTTAAAGTTGCACAAAGAGGTAAACGGTACTTTTCTTTTACTATGAGACAACGGGCTCTTTGCACCTAAGGCGTTGACGTCACATCTCCAGGAGCTAATGCGGCTCACTTTTTTCCGCTTTGAGTTGCCATGACTGGTAG
>NW_006800737.1:16508-19748 GCF_000485575.1 Poecilia formosa | reverse complement strand
CCCCTCCTTTTGTCCTTTTGTTGCGACTCCAGAAGTCGCTCCCTGAATGTGGCGCGCTCCACTGCAGCAGCTGCAGCGTTTGTTTCGCCTGTTGAGCTTTTCCGGCTTTCATCCAGATTTGTTGATGAACTCGGAGCAGCGACTTACTTGGAAATGGTTCATTTGTCGCTCGGCCGCCTTCAGCTTCTCTGACCTCTGACCTTTCTCAGCTTCCTCGTAGCTGGAAACAGAATTAAAACATGTTTTTCTGAACATGTAGATCGGACCTTGTTGGCGTGGAGAGGTCAGAGGTCACATAGTGACGCTGCCATTGTGTGTGTGTGTGTCTCCAAGCAGCCACGCCGTGCATCAAGGCCATCAGTCCGAGCGAAGGCTGGACCACCGGCGGCGCCACCGTCATCCTCATCGGCGACAACTTCTTCGACGGCCTGCAGGTCGTCTTCGGCACCATGCTGGTCTGGAGCGAGGTCAGGGCCATTTCCATGTCCGGTTCTGGTCCGGTCGGGTTTTTCTGTAACGCTGCTCTGGGTCTGTTCTGGTTCTGGTTCTGCCCAGTGACTGGGTTCCTCTGGAAATTCTTTAACTTGTTTTAGTTTTTAACTGAGCAGCAGCCAGTAGAGCGTTTCTTCCTTCTGCAAACATGCATCCAACCGGAGCATCCAACCTCAGCATCCAACCGCAGCATCCAACCTCAGCAACCACAGCATCAAACCACAGCATCCAACCGCAGCATCCAACCGCAGCATCCAACCTCAGCATCCAACCACAGCATCCAACCGCAGCATCCAACCTCAGCATCCAACCGGAGCATCCAACCTCAGCATCCAACCGCAGCATCCAACCTCAGCATCCAACCTCAGCATCCAACCTCAGCATCCAACCGGAGCATCCAACCTCAGCATCCAACCGGAGCATCCAACCTCAGCATCCAACCGCAGCATCCAACCTCAGCATCCAACCGCAGCATCCAACCTCAGCATCCAACCTCAGCATCCAACCGCAGCATCCAACCTCAGCATCCAACCTCAGCATCCAACCTCAGCATCCAACGGAAGTTTTCCTGTTCCATTTTCCAGGATTTAAATCCCAGCTGGTGAAGTCGTGAAGTTTACTCCAAATCAGAACCAGAACCAGTTCAGTGATTTGGACCCACTAAGAATGCTGCTCGGATCCATCATCATCATCATCATCATCATCATCATCATCATCATCATCATCATCATCATCACCAGGTCCATGGGAAGCATCCAGATGCGGCGCTGAGCTGCAGCACATCAAATATTGGAGCGGGTCCAGAAGAGCAGAACACCTGGAGAGGAAGGAGCCGCCTCCATCATCATCATCATCATCATCATCACACGCTTTGATCAATGGCGGCGACTCAGATTGGAGATAACCTGCTGCTTCTTCCGGTCGCTCCTGACGGGTCATCATACTGCAGAACCGGTCCAGAACCTCCATCTGGTGTCCAGCAGCATCAAGACTTGTCGCTGATTCAACTCCCCAGAACCATCAAGGTTCAGTCCGGTTCTCCAGAGTTCTGCTGATGATCTGGTTACTGACTCAGATGTGTGGGCCAGAGAACCCAGAACCCGATTCTACATAAGAACCCATTCAGCTGAACAGATCCGGCTGAAGCCTACTGAACCAGAACCACATCAGAGCAGAACCCTTCATGGCTCTGAGTAAATATGTGGACCCTGAAGTTGGTTTCTGACATGTGGAACAACCTGACCCAGTTGGTGGTTCTGATATCAGAACCAGAGGCCGCCTCTACAGGTTCTAGAATTAACCAAAACCCTGCAGAACCCCCGAGAGTTTTAGGGGCAGAAGAAGAGTTCTGCGAGGTTCTAGAGGGTTGGGTTGGTTCTGACTCCAGAACCGGGTTGGGTTGATGATGATGATGATGTTGATGAAAGTGATGATGATGATGATGATGACCTGGTTTTCCTCGGTTCTCCATGCAGCTCATCACGCCCCACGCCATCCGGGTCCAGACTCCGCCCCGGCACATCCCCGGGGTCGTGGAGGTCACGCTGTCCTATAAGTCCAAACAGTTCTGCAAAGGAGCGCCGGGTCGCTTCGTCTACACCGGTGAGTTTCCATGGTGACAAACAACCTTCCTCACCTGTCTGCCTCCTCTTCATGACTCCAGGTGGGTCTGCAGCCCGGTTCTGGTCCACCCGGTCCACTCTCTATAGGAGACCACTAACCTCTAACTGGAACCAGGATCAGGTTCTGACTGTAGTGATGTTATGAAGAGAAGGTTCTCCTCTCTGGTTCTCCTGGCGTTAGGGAGGTTCAGGTTCTCTATCTGGAACCGGACCGGCACTCCGGGCCTCCCCAGATCCTCCCCACCCCCTCTCTCCTCTCGCCCTTCAGACTCATTGTGCGCTGTATCTCGCTCGCCATCGAAGCGTTTACTGCCTGCGATTATTCCTCAGAATATCCAGATGTCATTCAAAGCAGCAGAAAGGTCAGATGAGGGCGGCGGCGAGCGATAAGTAAATGTCATGGCGTCGGGCGCTGAAGGAGCCCGGCGTGTTCGGCTGTCTGTTAAACACCGTTTATCGTCTTCCAGCCGCCGCGGACGCCAACAATGGCCGACTGCTTTTGCAATGCTAATCTGAGATACCAACCCAGATAGAAAGGCGGTTCTGCTCCTCGGGAACCCAGCAGGGGGTCTGGCACGGCGTTCACCTCTCATCAGGCAGGAGACGAGTCATTCGGGCCGGACCAGAATGTCCATAGTGATGCTGAAGTTCTGGTTGCCCTCAGAGGTTCTAATGGTTCTGGTTCTGACAGCACAACACATTTAGAAACCTACTGAGCATGCTCAGTGTAACTCCTGTTAGGTGTGTTCATCTGGATCACAGAACCAGAACCAATATTTCTGGCTTCAGAATGTCCAGAACCAACAAACCCGATCCTGCAGCGTTGACCCGTCCAAAGCCATGTGTCTCCAGGTTTGTACAACAATCCTCACACACGTTCCTATGGATCCTGGTAGCAACCTGTCTGATGTCCGGTCCAGATGGCATTTCCCTCTCCTCCAGCTGTCAGTGGCAGCTAAAGGTACCAAGCGTTGGCATCGGAGCGTTGGGTCAGAACGTTGAGGTCAGAACATTGGGATCGGAGCGTTTAGTAAAAACGTTGGGGTCGGAGCGTTGGATCGGAGCGTTTGGTAAGAACGTTGGGGTTGGAGCGTCGGGTCGGAGCGTTTGGTAAGAACGTTGGGGT
>NW_006800737.1:12703-15503 GCF_000485575.1 Poecilia formosa | reverse complement strand
GCGATAAACGATAATATTGTTTCAAGACCTTTTGACAATGGAAATGACTAATAATGCATGTGATTTCCTGCCATAGATACACTTTATTTTCAAAAGAACATAACACTGGAACTGATAAACTAAATAAACAAAACAACCAAAAATAAAATGGATTCTCAGTCTCCATTAACAAAAAACGTACTTGAATAAAAACTAAACAACATGAAGCCAAAGAGGAAATAAATACTGCATTCAACCGAAAGAGTGCAGATTGTGAAGTCTGTATATTGGCCTTCAGTAATCAGTAGATTGAAATAGAGAAGATGGGCACATCCGGCCACCTGATGCAGTAGTTCATACTACACCATTTTTTCCCCTTATAACAATCTTAGAACGTTGGCCGATCTAAGATTGTCGCTGGTGATTTCGTAACCGATCATCCTGCAGTGTGATGTAGATCGTCTAAATCAGGGGTTTTTCCCCGAGCTTAACGCTGAATGTGACAGGTAGCCAATCAGAAAGCTTGGATTAATGGAGGGGAATCCCAAACAGCTGACACACGAAGTCCAGCGGACATTGGAGGTGATATGTGGAAACAACATTAATATTTATTCAACATTTCCTGCAAAGAATATAGAAATGACCAGGAGAGGAGTTGGAGCCAAATTGCTACCGCAGTTGATGAACCCAGTAGGTTTTCAGCTGCTCTTCGTTAACGTGACATAAACAGGTTATAATGATTTTCATTCAGTCAGGACTTTACGCTGATTCTAGCCACACACATCACAGGTAGATTCTAGTAAAGCATTGATTAATGCCTGGTTTTAAAATTAGTTAACTGGACTGGTAGCCATTACTTTGGGCCCATGTGGCTGGAAACCACACGGCACGACGAACCCAATGGAGCCGTTCTAGGATTTCTGTCGGCTAATGGTGGTCTCAGGTTTAGAAAATGGGCTGACAACTCGTGTAGTGTGCGCTGGGCATTACACTAAGGAAATGAGGAAGGGAGGGTCAGTGCAGAGCACCGGAGTTGAGCCTTTTTTCAATCAGTGTCAACAGAAAGAAAACAGGCAGAAAGAGACGATAAAGCCGATAATTAAAATGAGGTCGATAGGTTTAATTTATGGTGCGATTAATTGATTTATCGTTTATCACGACAAGCCTAATTATGGTGTATTATGGAGCATTATGGTGCATTATGGAGCATTATGGTGCATTATGGAGCATTATGGTGNGGCTTAGAGCAGCTTGAGGATTTGATCCGACAGCTCCGCTCTGAGAATCTGGCCGAAGGCGAGAAACTCTGCGAGGAATGACAAGGAGCCTGTAGCAGAGCAGGAGATAAACGGATTCCTCCTGCAGCTTTCTGCTCTTCATTTACACTTCTCCACCGTCCCGACCACTTACCAAGGCAGGAAACGCTCTTCTTCTCTTGCGGATGGGTCTCAGAGCAGTTTGGATATGTTTACTGACAGTGGATCGACCAGAGGGTTGTTGCTAGGGAACGGCAAAGGATCGATAATGGAGAGACAAACAGATTCAGGAATCAATAAATGAAGATGTTTCCATGTTGGACACTTTTGCCGTTTGCTGTATGACTGCAGACAACTGAGTGCTGCAGCGTAGGATAGTGAATTATGGAGCATTATGCTTAGGCCTGTCACGATAACAAATTTTGCTGAGCGATTAATTGTCTAAAAAATTATTGCGATAAACGATAATATTGTTTCAAGACCTTTTGACAATGGAAATGACTAATAATGCATGTGATTTCCTGCCATAGATACACTTTATTTTCAAAATAACATAACACTGGAACTGATAAACTAAATAAACAAAACAAACAAAAATAAAATGGATTCTCAGTCTCCATTAACAATAAACGTACTTGAATAAAAACTAAACAAGGAGAGGAGTTGGAGCCAAATTGCTATCGCAGCTGATAAACCCGGTAGGTTTTCAGCTGTTCTTCGTTAACGTGACATAAATAGGTTATAATGATTTTCATTCAGTCAGGACTTTATGCTGACTCCAGCCACATGCATCACAGGTAGATTCTAGTAAAGCACTGATTAATGCCTGGTTTTAAAATTAGTTAACTGGACTTGTAGCCATTATTTTGTGCTCGTTGTTGGACACCACACGGCATTACGAACCCGATCGAACCGTTATCCTAGGATTTCTGTCGGCTAATGGTGGTCTCAGGTTTAGAAAATGGGCCGACAACTCGTGTAGTGTGCGCTGAACATTACACTAAGGAAATGAGGAAGGGAGGGTCAGTGGAGAGCACCGGAGCTGAGCCTTTTTTCAATCAGTGTCATCAACATAAAGAAAAAAGGCAGAAAGAGACGATAAAGCCGATAATTAAAATGAGGTCGATAGGTTTAATTTATCGTGCGATTAATTGATTTATCATTTATCATGACAAGCCTAATTATGGTGTATCGTGGTGTATTATGGTGCATTATGGAGCATTATGGTGTATTATGGTGCATTATGGAGCATTATGGTGTATTATGGAGCATTATGGTGCATTATGGAGCATTATGATGCATTAAGGTGCATTGTGGTGCATTATGGAGCATTATGGAGCATTATGATGTATTATGGAGCATTATGGTGCATTAAGGAGCATTATGGTGCATTATGGTGCATTGTGGAGCATTGTGGAGCATTATGGTGCATTATGGTGCATTATGGAGCATTATGAAGCATTATGGAGCATTATGGAGCATTATGGTGCATTATGGAGCATTATGGTGCATTATGGAGCATTATGGAGCATTATGGTGCATTATGGAGCATTATGGTGCATTAT
>NW_006800737.1:5912-12511 GCF_000485575.1 Poecilia formosa | reverse complement strand
TGGAGCATTATGGTGCATTAAGGAGCATTATGGTGTATTGTGGAGCATTATGGTGCATTAAGGAGCATTATGGTGTATTGTGGAGCATTATGGTGCATTATGGAGCATTATGGTGTATTGTGGTGTATTATGGAGCATTATGGTGCATTGTGGAGCATTATGGTGCATTATGGAGCATTATGGTGTATTGTGGAGCATTATGGAGCATTATGGAGCATTATGGTGTATTGTGGTGAATTATGGAGCATTATGGTGTATTATGGCGCATTATGGTGTATTGTGGTGAATTATAGAGCATTATGGTGCATTGTGGTGAATTATGGAGCATTATGGTGCATTGTGGTGTATTATGGAGCATTATGGTGCATTGTGGTGTATTATGGAGCATTGTGGTGAATTATGGAGCATTATGGTGTATTGTGGTGAATTATGGAGCATTATGGTGTATTGTGGCGCATTATGGAGCATTATGGTGTATTATGTTGCATTGTGGTGCATTATGGGGGTTGTTATCATAGGGGGAGCGATGGGTGCTGAATTANGTGTATTGTGGAGCATTATAGTGTATTGTGGTGCATTATGGAGCATTATGGTGTATTATGCAGCATTATGGTGTATTGTGTTGAATTATGGAGCATCATGGTGAATTATGGAGCATTATTGTCATGTTTGAATCTAATCTTCTAACTCACATGCAGATCACACATCGGAGAACTTAGATAAATATATATTTATTTCTTTCCAACACAATAAAATATGATGCACAGGTCCAAGGGGTAATGGGTGGAAGCAACCAGGAACTCCAGGCAACTGAACACAGGAGGAGAGAGATGGTGAGTTCAATGTAATAGGAATCTGGCAAACTTCAGGAGAATAACTGTTCTTACTTGAGAAGAGTGTGGCTGAGGCTGGGAAGAGGTAAACTGTGGTCACCAGAGTGGGTGGTCCGTGAGTAGGGCTGTGGGCTGAGGCTGAGGTTGCGGCGGAGGGCGGACAGGTAGCACAGATGTATGCGGCGGGGATGGAGGTGAAGGGACGGCCAGCTGATGTGCAACAGAAGTAGGTTGACCGCTGATGGATGGCTATGGTACTCGGATGACTGGTGGGTAATTGTCCACGGCGTCTCTCAAGAGAAGAGGGCACAGGTAGATCCAGAAACTCAAAACCAGCTGGGTGTCTCCACACAGTCATCAAAGGAGTCCTGAGAAAGAGGCACAACAAATGTTACAAGGAGTTAAGGTGAGTATTCACAAGAAGCAATCTACGAAGGGCTTTCGTGTACCAAAACTCACTAACACTCTGGCACTGATGTGTCGGCCGCTCCCTCCTTAAATACACCTCCTGATGAAGAATGTGCGGCAGATGCACAACGCCAGCAGCCCAGACACGCCCTCCAGATGGAACCTGCCTCCAGGTGCCCTCTGGTGGAGAAGGAAAGAACGCACCAACCATCCACACCCTGGCTCCCAACAATTATGGTGTATCATGGTGCATTATGGTGCATTATGGAGCTTTATGGTGAATTATGGAGCTTTATGGGGGGTGTTATCATAGGGGGACCGATGGGTGCTGAATTATTGCAGCTTTTGGCCACTGATTTCCAGAGAGCTAGGTTTTCCCAGGAAAGTCAACCCCTCCCAGCTCCCTCATTATTTCAGCTTTTCATCATCACAGCTCATCCTCTTCCTCACTCCTCCTCAGCTGCACCTGAGGTTCTGAATCTAGGAGACCCAGGAGGAGAGAAAATTGAGATGATGAAGTCAGACAACAGGAAAAGGAGGTCAGGTTTCAGGTTTGATTGTCTGAGAAAAAGATTTGTGGACTGGACCTGACTTGTGAGCAGGTCTGGTACCAGACTGGTTGGTCAGAATTTCTGGTTGTGTGTGAAGTGTCAGTGTACATTCCAGATCAGTAAATGTTCTGCTGGTTCTGATGGGTCTGATGTTGAATCTGTGTCTGAGCCTGTTGCTCTGTGTTGGTTCCTGTTTCAGGCCCGGTTCTGCAGGAACTCAGGCATGTTGTGCTTATCGGACCTTTTCCGGAGTGGCCTTCTGGATCCCTGGAGGTTCGCTGAGATTAGCAGCCCTTCAAAGAAAAGCGCTCGTTGTTTTCCGGTTTATTGCAGCTGATGTAGAAAGTTCCCCGGACGTTTGCTGCAGTTCCTCTCCGTATCTGAACAGAGCATCAGGTAATCTGGCGGTTCTGGTCCAGATGTGTGGATGAAGCGGTGCCGCTCCTCTCTGATCTGCAGCAGCGTCTTTGATCGACTCGTGAATTTTTACTGTTTCATTAGTGTCAGAGTAACACATGGAGGTAATTATGTTGAAGCTGCTGCGGCTCGGCAGCTGACCCGCTCCTTGTCGTCATGGAGGCAGAATGAGAGCGGCGCTCCATCAGAACCATCCACAGCGAGCATTAGGACAGCTTCATCCCAATCCAACCACCGGCTTTGGATCAGATCTAATCCGACTGGATCAAGCCGATGGAAACATGAAGCTGCAGGCACTTCAGATGCTTCAGTTCAGTTAAAATATAAAACGATTTCTTCTTCATGTTTTGTCAGGAAATAACAGTTTATCTTTCCAGAAGGTGTTAGCAGCACCAAGCGGTTTCCTCTGAGTCGGAATCACCTCCTTCCTCCCGGGGCGTTGTGTTGAAAGCTCCCATCTGTCTGAGGAACTAAAAATACCAGCAGCAGATGTTTAAGGGAAGCTTCTCACCTGAGCAGCAGCTTCTCAGCTCCAGAGGCGTCACCAAACTCAAATCAACCGCCATCCATGACTGACGGGTTGCACAGAGCCTCTCAGATGACCCGGATAACAGACGACACCATAAATCCGTCGCCGCAATCAACATGGAGATGAATACTCCTAAAATTTGTCCTCACTTCCTGTTTACTCATAACATGACTTCCTTTATTAAACAGAGATGTTACCCTGGATGGAGTTGACTGGAAATCCCATCAGGCTTCTTTCTACAAGGTCAAGAATGCAGTGAAAGATAAAGATGTTGAGATCTGGACGATCCAGAACCCGGAATCACAGTAAAGACAGTGAAGAACATCTGTGGAAGGCCTGGAAAACCAGCAAAGGTCTTCAGAGCTGCTTGGTTTCCTACAACAGTGTAAGTCTGGGTGTTGTTGGGTCCAACCGGACCTCTAGAAGGTACCAATGGTGCAGTCAGATAATTTATCCAGTTTTTCATATTCACTGACAGAAAACTTTCTTACAGGCTTCTTTCATCAGACATACAGGCTGCGTTAAATAACTTGTACTTTTGAAAGTTTCATCAGTTTTACAGATTACAATGATCTGCAACAATCTAAAGGGAAACTACCGGGTTGGATACCCTGTAGTTTTGGAAAACTTAAGTCAGAGTTTTAGTTGTCAGTTTCTGATCCAGACTCGTCTCAGGTTGCCATGGTAGCGATAATATCTTGTAAGGTGGAAGATGGGGTCTGCCATGACGGGCAGAACTCACCTGTCCAGCTCGGAGCCGTTTCCTCGTCTTTGAACTGGGGCTTTTTACCGTTGAGCTGTCTGTCAGGGACTTCCTGTCCTTTCAGCAGAGACACATTTCAAAGAAGTCCACTTCAGGGACTTGCGGAACTAATGGTGAGCAATTAGTCATTTCTGCGGGGCATTTTTAGCTGCTGTTCCTGAAAATAACAACTCGTTGGGTGGAAGGCCTATTTCTTCTAGGCACAGGTTATTATTGGCTGATTGGCAGACTGACGCCTCCACTCACAGAGCTCAGAGAAGACTCTTCAGGGAAGAAGCGGGAAGGGAATGAGAAGGTTACCTGAAGCTCTGAGGTTCTCAGGTGAGAAGAGTGAGATCAAACTTGGAAAGTTGTCCTCATTGGAGGACGCAATGGAAGGTGATCAGAGACGGTCTGTCCACTCGTCAGCGCTGACCTGCGGAGTTTCCTTGTCTGGATGAGGAAACGCCGGATGAGATGAGGAACCCTAATAGTCCAAAAGACGAACAGATCCTGCTGCTCGGATGTTTGGGGTGAAGGAGGCCAGACTGGTCGGCCCTCTGTTGTTGCTATGGCGTCTGAATGATGGACTGTTGGATGGAGGAATGAAGCTGCAGATCAGATCCCTCAGTCGATGCTTTGTGGCCACTTGAAAACAAATAAGCATGTTGCCCCCATCATCAGTGGTGTTGGGCGGCGAGGCGGCGCTGACCCGCATCAATCACCGGGCCAGCTGACGGCGCGCCGTCCAGGATGATCAGAGCAATACAGCAGGAAGCCACGCAGCGTCTGGCTGAGTGTTCCTGCCACTAACGCACCGTCTCTGTGGAAATGCAGCGGCCCGATCTGAGGGTGTAGGATCAGAGAGCAGAACGTTGGATAAACACAGAGAGGATGAAGATGAACCTGCTGAGATGTTCCAGGGGATGAAGCTGGACTGGGACTGGCATGTTTACTGGGTTCCTGAAGCAGTTTTCATCCTGGTTGAACTGGTTTTATTTGCAGTTCCTCCATCAGAATGCAGAGGTTTCTGTCCTGACGCTCAGCCTCGTCTCCTCTGAAGCTGCAAATCTAGCATCGCTAAATTAGTTTAACACGGCGCCCGCCTCCACGCTCCGCTCCTCTTCCTCTCCTCGCTCTCTTAGCTGCCTAATCAGTGAGCGAGCCCATCAGCAGGACGCCGACCAACCATTTGATCCCCCAGCCAGCGGAGAGCAGAAAGCCGAGAGGACCATAAACACTTGATTAAATATGGGAGGAATCAGCCGGAGCCGAGCGACGGCCGCCGCGTCCCCGCTCGCTCAGCAGCAGAGGAAAATCAATAGGAATTACCTGGGAGAAAGTGGCACTGATGCCTGGAATTGCAGCATATGTTTACACTAAATCAGGCAATCTGTCTTCATATGGCGCTGTAATGTGAGGGGTTGGCCGGGGGGCCGGGGTCGCTCTCCAGTTACTGCCTGTCAGAGGGAGGCAGCAGCGGGGCTCCGAAAGCGGCCATTGGAGCGCGAGGTCAAAGGTCGGCCAGATTTTAATGAAGACTCATTTCTGTCAGCAGGGGACTGACGTATCTCTGAATCTTCATCCTGACATTCCTTCAGGAAGAGTCGGAACGTTGCCGTGAGTCTTTGGCATGAAGACAGGAGGATAAATTTTCACACCGCTTCAACCCAACAGATGTCCTAGTCCAAACCCCCAGACCAGGTACCAGCAGTGCGTTGGCCTGCGGGTGTTCTGAGGTTCTGCAGAGGACATGGCGGAACATTCTTCGTGATCTTTAAGGACGGTTGTCATGGTGATGAGATGCTCTTCTTCTGCAACAAAAAGGAAGACCTGAGTCTGGGGTCAAAGTTCAGCTTCCACCCTGAATGTCCAGCCATCAGATCAGAGCTGATTAATGGGTTACAGTGGCCTAGTAAAAGTCCAGACCTGAGAATTGGAGAATACTTTAAAGTTCCCAGCTGGGCTCCACTGCCTCAGGACTCTCAGGTGAATCACCACCGACAAGAGCGGGGTTAAAGGTCAAGTCTTTGGGAGAGGAGCAGATCTTCATCAACATGTTTTGTGTTCAAAACAAAAACAGGAGAAAAAGTTCTGAGCTTCATCAAACGCACCACTTCCCTCCCTCGGGTGTCAGTGGGACTTTGACTGGACCGCAGCTGCTCCTGTGGAGCTCCTGGCTCGCTCCAGAGGTTCTGATGTTCACGGGCAGCTTATTGTTATCGCCGTTCATCTTCGCTGCTCCTCCCCCTTCCAAAAAGTCTCTCTGGGATCCCGAGCGCTGCGCGGCGTGAGGAGGTAATAGATTCTCTGTTTCCTGTCTGGGAGGCGGGTGCAGCAGGAAGTTGGCGGCGAGACCCGCGTCCCTCAGCGCTCTGTCACCCCTCACACATCATCATCTCCACCTCAGCCTGAAAGCCCTTTTTCTCCTCCGCCGCCGCTCCAAACCTGCTCCGACAAATTTGATTTAGCAGCTCACCGCGATCCCATTCCCGGAAAAGAAAACAAATATTGTTATAATGGTAATAACATCTATTCGGAGCGGCGGCGACAAACGGCGGCGCAGCCTTTGAAGGAGACCCCTCCGAGCTGCGGACGGCTGCCTTATTCTTATTCATGAAAGCGGCGGTTATGCATATTAGCACAAACTAGCTATTCTCCTCAGCAGCAGTTCAGGTGTCAATCATCCTTACAGGATACAAGAGGCAGCAGGCACAAAGCCGAGGGGGCAGGATCGCCTGACAAATTGTCCCCAAAGTCAAATTTGACAGCCTTTTATGATTAATGGGCTTGATTATGGAGAAGTGTCTCCCTGAACTCATTTCCGGGTGTTTCTGCCGCTCCACTCGCTGCTGCAGCAGGACGGCTGATTGTTGGCGGAGCTGAATGAGAGGGAGGAAAGAAAAGACGGCTTGGACTGAATTAAGGAGGAATGAGGCAATTCCTTAACGACGAGCAAATCTACTACGACCGCCACGCTCTGAAGACCAGCCACAGGCCCGCCGGGTTCCTGAAGAGTTCCTTAGATCGTTCTCTAGGTCGTTCTGTAGATCGTTCTCTACCTCATTCTCTAGATCGTTCTCCACCTCGTTCTCTACCTCGTTCTCCACATCGTTCTC
>NW_006800737.1:2289-4053 GCF_000485575.1 Poecilia formosa | reverse complement strand
ATCGTTCTCCACCTCGTTCTCTACCTCGTTCTCTACCTCGTTCTCCACATCGTTCTCTAGATCGTTCTCTAGATCGTTGTCTAGACGTCTGTTGGCTGTTCAGATAGCGTATGTAAAACACAGGACAGTTCTGTTTCTGTTCTCTAAAACCTAAAAACAAGGAGGGATCAGGGATGGTGAATATTCTAAATCTGACAAACAACAAAGTATGTCCAGAACCGCCCCGTTAGGTCCAGAACCGCCCCGTTAGGTCCAGAACCAGCCTCAGGTCTATTTCCACATCTTCTCTCTTCGTAGAACTTTATCGTCCGGTGAAAGTTTCTCTTTGTTTCTGTCTTCTGGTGAAGTTCTACTGATGGTTCTGGTCCATGATTGGTTCGTACCGGACCGGTCTAGTGAGAGACGGAACCAGGCTCCAGAACAGTTTGGTTCTTCTTTCAGACGGTCTAGGTTGGTTCTGGAAGAACCCAGAGAGTCTGTTTGTACAGTTCAACCCGGAACCAGGGACCCGGCAGAGAAGCAAACAGGCAGAACCAACCGGACCGAAGCTGAAACACTCGGAACCAGAACTCAGAGAAGGAACCGGACTGGATGCTAAGATCAGAACCTCTGAGCTGGTCATGTGACCTGGTTCTGGTTCTGTTGGGTTCTAACCGCCGCCCGTCTCTCTGTCTGACCCGCAGCGCTCAACGAGCCGACCATCGACTACGGCTTCCAGAGGTTACAGAAGGTCATCCCCCGTCACCCCGGAGACCCCGAGAGGTTACCCAAGGTCAGTGCAGCGCCGCAGGTTAAAGGTCAGACTGCAGCTTGGACCCACGATGCACCTGTCAGTCCGACGCCTATGAACCGGCTGAGTGGGTTCTGTCTCAGTTCAAAGCTCCCTGGTCCGGTTCTGCTGGACGGACTGGGTGCTGACCGGGTCGGGTTTTGATCCGTCTCATCAGGGAGGTCCAGATGTTCTGATCCTGGAAGCAGAAAATAATCAAGATTTTATTTAATTTGCTTTGAGGGAAAGAAATGTTTTAAATCGCATGAAAAAAATGCTACAAAATAAAATGTAAAATAATAAATAAAAAATTCGACACGTTTATTTAAAATGTTCTAAATGCATTTATTTCAGTCTCCAGTGATGTATATTAATCGTTTTTTCCACATTTTTATTTAAATTTGAACGTTTCCAGTTTAAAACTTCACCAGCTGCCTGATTGGTGCGTTCAAACATTAAAAGCTGAAAACTCCTGCAGCCTGTAAACGCATCATCTAGCTACTTGGTCTGGGTTTTGGGTCCAGAAAGAAACTGATGGAGGTTTTGGGAGGATTACAAAATAAAATGAAATAAAAATAAATAAAAATTAAAATATGCATTGAAATCTTTGTAGAAAGTCTTTATAGTCCTACACAAATATAGAAAATGTAAAACAGAAAAAAGACGAAGTCGTCCAGATTAACACAGGAGGCCTGGAATGATGGGAAAAGTGCAGCAGGACATCGGAATCGAGCGAAATCCGGCACTTTTTATTGGTTCATAAAACTGGGCCAATATGAACGACCAACATTTACATTAAACTAGTTTCTGCTCATTTTTCCACCTTGCTAGCGCTGTGTTAGCGAGGAGGTTAGCGCTGTGTTAGCGAGAAGGTTAGCGCTGTGTGAGCGAGAAGGTTAGCGCTGTGTTAGCGAGAAGGTTAGCGCTGTGTTAGCGAGAAGGTTAGCGCTGTGTTAGCGAGAAGGTTAGCGCTGTGTTAGCGAGAAGGACAGCAC
>NW_006800737.1:0-1533 GCF_000485575.1 Poecilia formosa | reverse complement strand
GTCCTGTTAGCGGAGAGGTTAGCGTCCTGTTAGCGGAGAGGTTAGAGCTGTGTTTTCTTGGAGGTGGCAGCGTTGCCGCCGCCTTGCTGAAGCTAATTGAGGCAGATGCCGGCAGGCGGCAGCAGCAGCTGCCTCACATGGACTCTGACACTTCAAAGCAGCTTCCAAATTGAAACCATTTATCAAAATCTGACATCGGAGATCCAGTCCCTAAAAAAGCAGTTTATTTGTAAATTGATACTAATAGTGAGCGCACATCGTCTGGCCTCTGCAGCGGCCTGATTTACAGCCTGCTCTGCTGCCTTTAAATATTTATTTATTCAGAAGAAAACTCAATAAGCCTTGGGATCGCCTGGCTCCCAGACGCTCCGTGGGTCGGAAACCCGGCGGGGGGAGGAGAGCCGCCGTGAGCTGACAGAGCGCCATGTCGGCGGCAGCGGCGGGTTAACTGGAGCTGTCACTTCTCTTTAGTTTTCACCTGCAGCTGCCACTCCGCCATGCAGGGAGGAAGATGGAGAGAGATGTGAGGACAGATTGATTCGCTGTTGGCTTCGGCTGCAGGGAAACGAGTTAAACTGAATCTGGGAACAATCAGAGCAACAACAGCTCTGCTTTCCTCGGAACCACTTCATAATACAGAACGCAATTATTAAGAAAACTAAATCTGAATATCAGGAAATAACAACCAATAGTTCAGAATATGGAAATGAGGCCAAATTTGCTCTAATTCAGATTAATTTTCACCAAATATTTTGTAAATAAAACAAAAAGAATTATCTGTGATAATATCTCACTACATACTGTCTTTATTTCCTGGTATCATGGAAAACAGTGATGCTAACTTTAAGCTAGTTAGCATCACTGTTAGCATCACAAATCGTTTTAATAAAAGAAAAATGTACTGGTTTAAAATGAACATCATATCAACTTATTGCTGATTTACTGATTATAAAACACTTTAGGTGCTGAATAAATCCTGAATTATTTTAACATTTTAAAGGTGTGGTTAGCATGTTAGCTGTTAGCATGTTAGCTGTTACCAACACAGAGATAATGAAGACTGTAGTTGGAGCATTTCCATCCAGAAGAGACAAATTAAAGAGCTGATCCAGGAGGAAGGTCAGAGGTCAGCGAGTCTCCAGTCAGACCGGACCGGTACCAGCAGAACTTCAGTCTTTATCAACGATCAGAGCAAATATTCCTCATTAAAATCTGTCAAAAACATGAGAAAATATCCATGTGCTGCTTAAATCTGATCGACGCAAAGATCCAGAGCGGAGAGAGATCTGGATGGAGCGAAGCTGAAATGCGTTTGGCGTGTAGTGTGCGCAGCTTTGGCTCTGACCTTTGACCCCACGCTGACTCACTCAGCGCTGGTCCAATCCGGGATTATTAACTCCATGAATGAGGAGATTTCCGCTGTTCATGGGGAATAACGAGCCGAGTCGAATTCATGACAGGAATTTCAATGTTTCCCTGTGAATCGCTGCTCCTCTTCTTCCTCCTCCTCTTCCTCCTCCTCCTGGGGGGTCG
>NW_006800736.1:89606-103581 GCF_000485575.1 Poecilia formosa | reverse complement strand
AAAGTGATACCAATGATGTATTTAAAGTCAGCATATTATGAAAAATGATCTGGTCATTCAGCATTCAGTCAATGTTTTTATCTCTTTGTTCTCGCCTCCGACCCGCTGTGCTAACTCTGCTAACTCTGCTGCTTGTTTTCATTGTTTGGATGAAACAAGCTGTGGATTCTTCTCTTGACCCACAGCGAAATAAAAACGGATCGGCTCAAATCCAGACAGAAATCCAGTTCAGAATCTCAGATTGAAAATTGACGATCTGAGTTGGAAATATTTACCAAACAGCTGAAATGTTAATCTTTAGATGTGGAAACTTGCGGTGAACTAATTACAATTTTCTGGCCAATCGTAAATATTTAAAAAGCAAAATTGCAGATTCTGTTTTTATTTCCTTTTTTTTTGTCAGAAAAGTCATTGATGAAGTCTCGATCTATTGTCAATGTGGCGGAGCAAAAGGGAAAGTGGATGATTTTTACACCTTAGAGGAGATAAATAAGGTTCATTTCACATGGAAATATTGGCCAATCACAGATTCCCCAAAATTAAGAAAATCAGGACCAATTTACCATCCCTCCAATTTATCAGTGCGATCCAAGTGGAAAGCTGGTTAAAAAAAAGAAAAAACTTTTTCACCCCAAAACAACTTCCAGCTGTAGGAGCAACAAAAAGTTTATCTGCTACAGATTAACTTAAAAAAGCAGAAATCAGATGCCTGCCACACTTTTCAGATGTTTGAAAAACCCTATATGAATTGCTGGTCTATCATAAAACCTCATTAAAATAAACTGATGTTTGTATTTGCAGCTAATGATTATTTTAGTAACTGATTTTTCTGCAGATTATTCTGACATCCAGAAAATGTTTCATTTCACCACTTCAGGCTTATTGGAGTAAATTGATTCTTTTTTTTCTACCTACAGTTACATTAACCAATTAATAACTGGATAGGTACTTTAGTAGCAGATTCTTTTTACAGAATTAAATATGCAGCCAAAGTTTCTGAAATAAAAACATATTTGCAAACGTTTTTTATCTTAAATGTAAAATGTAAATATATTCTGTACAGCTGTGCTCTGATCGTCTTGTTCTTTTAGAAAATGTCTATTTTGAGTCTGTATACTCCAGCTGATGATTAATAGATCACTAAATTAGTTGACGAAAACTTCAACAATCGATTAATCACGATTAATGGCTTCAGCCCTAGTTGCAACGTGACAAAGCAACGTGAAACGGAGCTCAGCATCCAGCTGGAGGGTGGAGGTTTCCTTCATGCCCCAAATGACCGGCCGGCTCCTCTTTCCAGCACAGTTTCTGCTCCTATTTTGGATTCTAAACCAGGCCAGGCGGCACCAGAGCGAAACGCTCCTCCAGTTTTCCTGGTTCCGGTTGAACATCCAGCAGCTGCCAGGTTAAAGCCCAACACTCCGAACTCTGCAGTAGGTTTTACTGGAGGAATCGGAACCTGGAGTTCCCTCCTGTTCAGGCTGCGTGTCTGCGCGGGTTTTTTAGTAACGATCTGCTGTAATAACATAACCGATGGTTATTTTTAGCCCGCGTGAAGATGCGCTCAGCAGCGATGGCTTCCTCCCCCCCTCCTACACCACCATGACGTTGTGCTGTTACGCAAAAGCAGGGGTTCACCTTTTGTAGACCTCCAGCTTCCACAGCACGAAGCCAGAACAGCAAAACGGCGCAGAAATGAGCGAATAAACGATCGAGATGCGCAAAGTGACGCGAGGCGCGCGCAGGGCAAAGCGGTAGAGGTGAGAATTAACTTCTGCTTTTGGCTCGATTTCATTCTCCACAGCGTCTCCGCATAGACTCTTGTCTGAACTTGGAGTAGGACACACCCTTCATCCCGTCCAAGCAGCAGGTAAGCATGAAGGTGTCAGAACCAGAAGAACCCAGTTTGGGAAAAAACAAACCAACCCGATGAAAACCTGAAACACGGAAACGCGCGCATGCCAGGACACAAAGTAAAGTCTCTTAACTATTTGTAGAGGTGCTGCAGGCACAGGTCCAGGCATTCCCCCTCCACCTCGTCCTCCGTCACCAGGTCCGACAAGGGGCGCATCGGCACCGGGTCGCCCTCCTGCAGAGGCAGCCTCATCTCCCGGACAAACAGCTCCAGGAACCGGCGGAAGGTTTTCTCCTCTGCTGCAGAGCCGGCCATCATTTCTCATTCCTGGGCAGAGACGGACACAAAGCACCAAGTTGTCTGAAAAAGGGAGCAAAGTGAGAACAGCCTGCACCTCCTGCTGCCGTCTTACCTGAATACCTGTGTAGAACCGGAGGAGCGGGGCCCGAGGACGGCCGGTGGTGTCGGAGCGGCGAGCCGTGGATTAGACGGACTGGACGAGCTGTCACCGGCTGGACCGAGCCCCCATTCAGAGCCGAGCGGGAGCGCGCGCCGCGTTATCAGGGATTTCGGCTGATCAGGAGGCAGTGACGTCAGAGGGAAGACGGCGTTTGACGTGACCGCGCACGCAGCCAGCGCCGCTTGCTTTGACGTCCGAGAGCTTTTAGTCAACATGCCATCACGAAGGAGGATGAGTGTTGGGAGGAAGAGCAGTGACCTTGAAATGAAATCAAATCAAATCAGCAATCTCTCATGGACTTTTCTATTTTAATAAGTTAATCATTTATCATTCAGTCAGAGCTGCATGGAAGAGGAAAAAAGTATTCTGACGTTTTTCTCAGAATTTATTTCTCTTTCCATAAGCAAGAAAAAATGCTGGGAAAAAAAACAATATTTAAATTCCTGTCAATGGCAAGAACACAAAGAATTCAGACTTTTTCTCAGATTGTTTATGCTGCATGAATAATTTTCTTCTGAATAAATATGAGACGATTTCCTGAAACAGTTATGTGATTATCTTCATAACAATATTACTGACATACACCAGCAAATGTTTGGGTATTTATTTGGATTTTGACCAATTGAATTAGAATCTGATCTGAAGGTTCAGGCCAGAGGTCAGAGGTCAGCCTGATCTGAAGATTGTTATGTTTTTAAATTTTCTTTTCGGCTTCAGCCTGTCGCTCACTAGAGACGCTAATCCCTCAGAGGGAGGAGAGTGAATGTGGAGCTTAAACCGTTAGTGGATCACATGACGTCAGCTCACCTTAAATAAGAGAAAAGGTCAGAGGTCAAACAGTTACACATACCGAACAGCAAAAACGTCCTGTTCCTATAAATTACATTGTTCTTTTAAAACTTGTAGTTTCTATGCTACACAGATTATATCATCCTTTTTTTCCACATTTTTATTTTCTTATTTTTCTTATCCTTTAAAATCCTCCAGAGGCTAGATGCTGCTTTAACACTAGAAGATACCAATGTATTTGTAATTATCCCTAATTGAATAAATGAAATAAATATAAAGAAACAATTGTTACTATTGTTTTTCATTCATTCTTTTTAAAACTTTTCATCGTTTTTATTTTTTCATTTTTTTATTCCCTCTGGTTATGGACACCGTGCAGCTGAAGCGATTTTTGCTCACACTTTTTTACTTTTTTTTTTTTCAGTTATATTGAGTAACCGTGGCAACAAAGATTGTTTTTACAGCTGGGAGCAGCTGATTGGCTGATTAGCATCTCAAAAGCTCAGCAAACTCCAGGCTTCATGCAGAGAGAAGCAGGAAGTGCAAATCTTCACGGATCAGATGTGTGACTATAACGTCTCTCTGCTTTCTAACAAAACAGCCAGAAAAGATTTAAGAGGTGCAACAAAAGCAATTGAAGTGGATTAGTAGAACTTGGGGTCATCCAGGATATTACTGAAGAAAATTGTCCGTTCTGCCCAGATATTGAGCTGTTAGAATCTCACAAACAGCAACAGCATTCAGTCAGAGGCGTCCTCAGATTCGTTGCGAGGTGAACTGCTACTGGAGATCCTTCGTGCCCACAGTGTCACCCACAACGGCTCTAAAGGTGCTTGGATGATGTGAGTTAGAAGAACATTTAATTTCACTTTGGGATAAATTACTTTTTTTTTTTTATCTAACTGAATAAAGTAAAAGCATATCAGTTGAGGGGGCAGAAAGTTTTTCCAGCTCCGTAGTTTAACAGAAATCACCTGCAGTTCAGAGGAGACTCTGCGTCCTTTCCAGGACCAGCGTTCTGCCTCCAGCACGCTTCCCTCTGCATGTCCTGAATAACAGATTCCCTAGAGACGGATCGCGCCACTGCAATTTCTCCTTCTCTAACTTTATCCCAGAAAAGTCTCATCCTGAACACAGCACCAAGCTCACCTGCAGCACCAAGCTCACCTGCAGCACCAAGCTCACCCGCAGCACCAAGCTCACCCGCAGCACCAAGCTCACAGTCAGTTCATCTCAGACGATTCTTCTAAGAAACAGATAATTTTTATTAAGACTGGCTTCTAACAGGTTTTATGTTTCCTTTTAATTGTTCATTTTAAACTTTATTTAGCCAGGGAAGCTGATTGAGAACAAATCCTCTTTTTAACAATGACTTGTTCAGGAAATATAAAAACATCACACAGCAGAAAACAGAAGAATATCATAGAACAAAAATAAAAATACAACCAAATTTATACTGACTAAACCAGGAGTGCTCAAGTCCAGTCCTGCAACTTTTAGATACACATTTACTCCAACAGACCAGGATTGACTCTGATCAGACCCGGGTTAGGGTTAGAGGTTACAGGTCAGAGGTTGGGGGTCAGAGGTTAGCCTAACCTAACCCGTAAACTGGATTCAGGTGTGTTGAAGCATGAAGCACCTGGAAGCTGCAGGACAGAAGCTCTGGAGGACTTGAGTATCCCTGGACTAAACAAACTACAACATACAGGATAAGTCAACAGCTTTTCACTGAGTTGATAAAAATCAATATTGGAGTTAATCTTCTGAGCTTTGGTGTTTTTGCAAGTCGTTCCAATAATTGGTGCAGCAAAATGAAATGATTGGTCTATTGATGTAATTAATTTATTAGAATGTAAAATGCAGGTATTTCTGAAAAAATGGATGAGTGAGGCAACAGTAGGAAGGGTTTGGTTTTTCCAGTGATAGTTTAAAAGATTAATTTGTACCAATTTATTAATCTGGGTGAATGGAGTGATGGTCAGTTAACAAGACGACTATCATGGGTATTAAAACCTGTGGTGGATATTGAGAAAATGTTTGATTTTGGATGTGTTCTGTTTTTATCAGTTTTTTATGCTTTTATCATCCGTTTTTAATCTTTGTTTCTATTTTAAAGCAGCTTGTGGTTCTCTGACCTGTAAAAAGTGCGACGTAAATATTTTCTTTTTGCAAGGCTGCAGCAATAACAGTGATGCACATAACGGCACGGTTAGCTTGTACTGTTTCTTTAAATGATGAGGGAGGTAGATGGACTTCTTTGGGAAAGTAAATGTCAAAGGAAATGTATTCATTAATACATCTAAAAAAAAAGAAAACTGTTGACCAAAGGGCTCTGCATGTTTAAATGCCAAAGAATAAAAAGTAAATAAACAGGTTTTGAGATTTAATGAGGTTCTTAGTATTAAAAGACAAGCCGTTATAAAATTTCCTCCAAAACAGAAAGCTGCCCTGAAAAGGACATCTTTATGGTTGTTATGGAAACTCAGTTAACCCTTTTTGTGTAACAATGTCACTGGTTTGTGCCAAACAGCTCCTCTGTCCAAAAAAACATTAAATTGGAATGGTTCTTGTTACCAACTAGTTTTTTTATTGACCAATGAGATTGAATCTGAACTTGACATGAGAGATTCAGACTTCAGACAAGACAAGCGTTGCTCTGAAACCAGAGAAGAGGATCTGTCTGTTTTCAATCAAGAATATCAATGCCAGTTCATGGTACCACAATAAACTCGCTGTTGGTATAGTTTAAGTATTTCCAGTGATAGAAAATATTTTCAAAATGACTTCAAATACCATCATTAGATTGTAGGGTTGAATGTGCATTCCAATGGACATCAGGAGTTGGGATATATTAGCCAACGCTTTACCATTTATTCTGTAAGCATTTTACACCATAATTAATTCCTTTCATTTCATTTGTTTATCTTAATGAGGATAAACTCTCAGACTTTCTTGAACTGTTTAGAAAAAAATCCCCTTTATTTCAATGTTTTAGAGGTGTAAAAATTAGATGAATCCTGTTCTTTGATAAAAGAACAATAAAATAGGTGTGTTTTTTTCTTCCACATGTTAAATTTGCTTTAATTATAGGTTTAATTACATATTGAGTAACATTTTTACAAAACGGGGTTGTTAATTTAAATAAACAGGTTCCTACCCGGTCCTTATAGTGAATGGAACCGGAAGTGTGCTGGGAAACCGTTCCGTTTCTGTTTTCATTCCGCGGTTCTCCGTCATGAAGGAGGTGAAAATGGCTCCTCCGGTGGACCTCGGGGCTCTGCTTCGGGCGGAGCCGCAGGAGGACGCTTCTCACCGGGAGGACGGGCTGTGTGTGGTCGGTGTGTTCGGAAAGAGCAGCACCCAGACCGGGCCTCTGAAGGAGGCGCTCATCAACACGCTGGCGGACAAACACATCTTTTCTCTGTTCGGGTCGGAGGAGGGCGACTCATCGGACAGCCACGTCCAGGCTCTCTACGACCAGGAGAACCGGGTCCTGTACCTGCTGCTGTCCTCCGTCTGCGACAGCCGGCAGCTGCTGCGGGCCTGCCGGTCCCTGAGCGCCGGGATCAGCCACGCCGACGCCCACGACTTGTGGAAGGGCCTGGACCGCCAGCACTGCCTGCACCTGCTCTACATGTTCTCCGTGTGCCACGTCCTGCTGCTGGTCCACCCCAGCCAGACCTTCGATGTGACCTACGACCGGCTGTTCCGGGCCCTGGACGCCCTGCGGCAGAAGGTCCTGCCACTGATCCGGGCTGCCATCAAAGACTGCGCGGTGTCCAAAGAGTGGAAGCTGAACTGCAGGCCGTGTCCTCCGCGGCTGCTGTTTGTCTTCCAGATGAATGCGACTCTGAAGGTCCGAGCTGCAGCTTCTGCTGCTTCACTACTCATTTCATGTTGAAGCTTCAGTCATTGGCCTTCCAAACCCTGAAGGGACCAAACCCTTCATTTTCTTCAAGGGTTTGGTCTTGAGTTTCTCTAAAGCAGTGTTTCTCCATCCTGGTCCTCAGGCCCCTGTCCTGCATGTTTCAGGTGTTTCCCTTCTACCACCTGGATTGTATCTGTGGGTGATTACCAGGTTTCTGCAGCACCTGATGGTCATGCAATCATTTGGATCAGCTGTTCTGGAACAGAGGCTCATCTAAAACATGCAGAGCAGGGGGGCTGAGGACCAGGGTGGAGAAACACTGATCTAAAGGTATAAAAAGATTTTCTTTCATAAACAGGAAAAGTCCAGAATTGAAGAATTTTCAGACTAGGGAGACTTTAAAAAAGAGAATTAACAGATTCTATTTTTTTCCACCCATTACTTAGTAATCTCTCTCCTTGACGCTCATTCCAGTCATCCTTCCATCAGTTGGTCCATTATCCATCCATCCATCCATCCATCCATTCAGTGCCAGAAAACATCTTTTCTGCACATTTATGGATCAGAAACAAGTTCATATGAATATTTATGACAACCTCCCTGTTGAGGAAACTTCAGCACATGTTCTCGTCGATATGCAGGCGTTCTGATCAACGTTCCTACAACAGAGCAGGTGAATCCCTGCAGGCTTTTCAGCGTAACGACCTGCACCACCTGGAGTCTCCCTGCTCCATGAACAGCATGGATTGATTTTGTTAAAGCTGCAATTAGTAACTTTTATAAAACTGTTTTTTTCCACATTTGTTCAAACTGTCACCATGTTGCGACAGTTTGAGACAGATAATCTGTGAGCAGATCGACCTCCTCCCTTAGCTGCTATCACCGTCTGAAGAAATGAACCCAAAACAACCAATCAGTGCCAGGAGGTGGGGTTTAGCGCTGTCAGTTAACTTAATGCATGTGCTGCTAAATATGCTAATGGTGAAGAAAGAACTTACCATTACACGAAAACCCTTTATCTGTCATTCGCCATCCTTGGTGGCTATGCTAGCTGCAGCATAGCGGAGAGCAATGGGGAAGGGAAAACTGGGATGAACAGCGCACCACAAGATTGTGATTGACTGCTCCCGCCTGATTGGTTGTTCTAGTTAGCACTGGGGGAAGACAGTGGAGCTTGAATTTTTTTTTTCATACATTATCTCATAGCAAACTAATATAGCAACAGTTTCAACAAAATATGTAAAAAATATATTTCCACAAAAGTTCTGCAGCTTCAAGTGCAAGCTGACCCCACCCTTTAGCCCTTAGTGGCCTGGCCAGCAGGAAAAGTCCCGGTGCTCCCGATGGCCCGTCTGCCGCTCACAGAGTAACTCGTTCTCTTCTCTTTGCTGTTCCAAAGGTCCCTGGGAACGGCTCAGACTCTGGAGGAAACCCCGAAAAGCCCAAGAAGCATTCCCCGAGGAGGCGTCTGCAGCACGCTCTGGAGGACCAGATCTACCGGATCTTCCGTAAAAGCCGAGTCCTCACCAACCAAAGCAGCAACTGTCTGTTCACGGTGCCTGCCAACCAGGCCTTCGTCTACGTGATCCCAGCAGCAGATCACGACCCGGTCGGCGCTTTGCTTGGCCAGCTGCGGTCCAACTGCATCTTGTCGGATCAGGACTCCGCCCCGGTCCTCACCGGGCCAAGGAGGTACCAGCAGATGCGTAGGTCAGCTCGGCAGCCCAGCGGCAGCAGGGAGTCCGGCGGCCCGATGGGTGGCCAGCTGGTGGACTGCAGCCTGAAGGAATTCCTCTGGCAGCACGTCGAGCTGGTTCTGACCAAGAAGGGCTTCGACGACAGCGTCGGCCGTAACCCTCAACCTTCCCACTTTGAGCTGCCGACCTTCACCAAGTGGGTCCAGTTGGCTTCCCGACTCTACCAGGTCTTGATCTCCAACACCGACGAGGAGCTGGCCGAGCTGGCCACCAAGGTCCAAAGCCAGGCGAAGGTCTTGGATGGCTTTCTCGACGCCGACACAAAGTTCTCAGAAAACCGGTGTCAGAAAGCTCTGCCTCTGGCCCACAGCGCCTACCAGTCCAACCTCCCTCACAACTACACCACCACAGTCCACAAGAACCAGCTGGCGCAGGCGCTGCGGGTGTACAGCCAGCACGCTCGAGGTGTGGCCTTCCAACGCTATGCAGTGCAGCTTCACGAAGACTGCTACAAGTTCTGGAGCAACGGGCACCAGCTGTGTGAGGAGCGCAGCCTGACGGACCAACACTGTGTGCACAAGTTCCACCTGCTGCCTCAGCCAGGTCAGACGCTCCGCCGGACAGCTAGCGGCTGCTGGCGCAGGACGCTACGCCTAGCGGCTGCTGGCGCCACTGTTGATGAAGAAAGTTTCAGTGAACATTATGAGTTAATCATTTGGAATTAATTTTAATCTAATAGTTGACAATTAATCATAATTCTATCAGCTGTTTGCCTCCAAAATTAATGTCATTTCTGCAGGTGAGAAGCCGGACCTGGACCACAACCCGCCCATCATGAACCACAACAGCAGGGGGCGCTCCACCAGTGCCTGTAACTGCGGCAGGAAGCAGGCACCTCGAGACGATCCCTTTGACATCCAGGCTGCCAACCACGACTTCTACCAGGTCAGGTTCTACACTGCAGACCAGTTCAATCTATTTCTAGATATCTCCCTGCAGAGCAACTTCTGACAGACCGACAGGAAGTAGAGTCCGTTTCCTGTTTAGAGAACCTTTCTTTGTTCTCTTAGATTGAACTTGCCATTGAACTGAAATCATAGAAATAAAATAATTCTCTTTTTGAACAATTCATGTTTATGGAAACATTTCCCTTCTCTGATTAATAATAATAATAACAGTTGTTTTACAAATTCATCTTTCCTACCTTTATTCCATCCTCTCTGTGATATTTTAACAATACGGTGTTTTCCTTATTATTCTGAAACTCTATTGGACCGGTATCAGCCCGTCTAACCGTTCAGTATTTTCCCGTCGGCTCGTTTCGTTTCCACCTGAAGGAAAGCAGGTTTAGTTTGTCTCTTCTGTCGTGCCCAGAACCTGGAGGAGAAATGTTGTGGGAAGCTGGAGCGGATCGACTTCCCGGTCTTCCAGCCCAGCACTCTGGACCCGGCGCCGGCCTCGGACCGGGCCCAGCGGCCGCCGTCAGAGACCTCGGCTGACGGGGAGCGGCCGAAGGAGCAGAGCGCGGCTCACAGCCACACGCCCGGCGATGCCAGCCTCAGCCTGGCGCTCAGCCTGGGCCAGTCCACCGACAGCCTGGGGGCGTACGCGGACGCAGATGCGGCCGACGGCCCGGTCCAACCCAAGAGGCCAAGCCTCGTGGACCGCCAGCCGTCCACCGTGGAGTACCTGCCAGGTAGGGCGGCCGAGTCGCTTAGGGGAACACCGGCGAGTTTTTTTTTTTTTTTTTACGGCGGTGAAAAACTTAATATCGATAAATCAAATGATGACGTCATCTAAATGACCTCCGCCTGTCGACCAAGGAGCAGATCGCGGCTCACAGCCACACGCCCGGTGACCCTCTGCGAGTTTCTGTTCATCCCATAAAGTCAGAGAACCGCCGCTGCTGCTGCCAATAAATTTCGTTCCACCTCATGATTGCGTCCCATTTGTTGTTGATTCTTCACAAAATAATAAAGATTTTAGGTCTTTATGTTTGAAGCCTGAAAAGCGGTAAAAGGTTGAAAAGTTGAAAGGGGTGAATATTTTCAGAAGGCGCTGTATATAAAATGATTGGTTTTGCATACATTTATATGAATATATCTTATTAAACAAAAATGTTTTAAAGTTATATATTTGGCCAAATCCAATGAACAAAGCAGAAAAAGTGGCATATGGTGTTCACATTGCTACTATTGAGACATGTAAATGTTTTTGTCTTTGTCTCCAGGAATGACGCACTCCGCCTGTCCCAAAGGTCTCCTCCCAAAGTTCTCCAGCTGGTCTTTGCTCAAACTGGGACCAGCAAAGTCCTACAACTGTCACACTGGTCTGGAGCAGCCGGGCTTCCTGCCGGGCTCCTCCTTCCTGCTGCCGTGGGACTTGGTGATCCGCTCCCGCTCAGAGGAGGACGCTGGCCCCGCGGAGCCTCTAGACGGAGGGACGGCGTCCTGGCCGGCGCCCAACAAGAACCCGGTGGGGAAGCGCGGTGGCGCCGGGCCGGGCCGGAGCCGCCGGAGGGATGACGCGGCGCGGGCCTTCGTGGGGTTCGAGTATGAAGACGGCCGGGGCCGGCGCTTCATCAGCAGTGGACCCGACAAAATCGTTAAGGCGCTGGGGCCAGGCGGCGCCAAAGATCCAGCCAGCAGGGTGCTGAATGCCGACATGCCGCTCTACGTCCCGTCGCCCGCCCAGGGCCGCGGCCTGAAGCCGCACTTCGCTCAGCTGGCTCGGCTTTTCGTCGTGGTGCCTGACGCGCCGCTGGAGATTACCCTGAACCCCCAGGTAAACTACGGCAAGCCAGGAGGGCCACGGACATTCATGATGAAGCCATTACTGAAAGAGTTGTGTCTTTAGCTGCTGATGATACAAACTTTCATTTAAGGAATGTTTATTTAAATCCTTATTTATTTATTTGCATCTGACTTATTCTAACAATATCCAGAAAGCTGTCGGCTCTCTAGCCCCAACCCTTTCCTAAAACGAATCTCTGTCTCATGATCTAATGGTTCTGGTGGTTCAACCTGAATGGAATTGAATTGTGATGGTTTTAGTTCTTATGCTGCTTTGCTCTCAGTGTTTTTCTGTTTGCAGGTGCAGCCCGGCCCTCCTCCCTGCCCGATCTTCCACCCTGAGCAGACGGAGGTGACGCTGCTGAACGACGGCTTCTGGGTTCTGCGCTTTCCGTATTCCTACGCCACCGAGCGCGGGCCCTGCTTCCCCCCCAAAGAGAACCAGCCGCTGAGCCACTACAAGGTGCTGCGAGGCATCCTGCGGGCGACCACGGCCAACCCGCCGCAGTGACCCTCGGCGACCCGCGGCGCTGTCACTCGGCCAACCAGGTGCCAGAATCCAGTCTGGGATTTTAAGACGCACACAGGAGTTTATGGGTTCATTTCTGAAGAATGGAAGCATCATCATTTAAACATATAGCTATCATGACCAAATGGCCTTTAGTGCGTCTCTTAATGCTGCAGTGATTTCTAAAGCAAAGCTGACGAGCTCCAAAAATCAGATTTTGATTGTTGAGGTTTTTTGACTGTTTTTAAGTTGTTGAAGGAAACCAGATTTATGTACATTTAATATTTTTTCTAATTTTTATTAAGTTTTCAGATCAGACATGATCTGAAAATGTAATTTTCCATTTTATTAAAATAGAAGCCTGTAGGGGGCGCTGTGCATGTGTTTGTTTGTTTTTTGTCCAATCAGGGATTCCTGTTGGCTTCATAAGTTTCAGAACTGAAATGTAACGTATCATGCAGTCTCTCATCAGTTAAAAAATGTTTAGTTTGGTTTCTGATTTAACACTAGAGCGCATTATGTTCTCATTTCTCTAAATAAATAGCCTTTAATTGTCAGAGTCTGATTATTTTCATGGTTTCTTAAAACCCTCATTTCGATGTTCTCATTCCTTATTTCACATTTTGTCCACTAGATGGCCCCACTTTGCTTTTAAGTTGCTGCGGAAACCAAGCAGATTGATTTCCTTCCAGATGAACAAACAATAAAAACCAGCAATAGTGGAAAATATCTAGAATATCTTCAAAAAGAATCAACTTGTTGTTGGTAGCAGCTTGAAGACTGATGGGGAGAAATAAATGTACTAAGTATGTTAAATTTGAGCCTTAAGCATGCTTAAAGTCAGACTAATCATGAATATACTTAAAGTTCACTTAGGATTAGTTAACTTAAAGTGTGACATTTTGGAACAACTAATTTTGTGCTTAGTGTACTTTGTGCTTTATATTACATAAAAAGCAATAATATACTTAAAGTATCAGTATAAGTTGTTCAAAAAAGTTTGTTGAAGTACACTTAGTGTATTAATAGTATTGAAATTGTATTAAACATGCTTGATTAGTTTATTTTGAGTGAACTATTTTTGTGATTAAAATACATTTGGAATGTATTAAGCATTACAGATCTTATATATCAGTGTGATCACAGTATGCTACAGTTACACTTTTGGTTTATTATAATTGCTAATGAAGTAACTTTTTAGTTACTTTAAGTCTTTTATTAATTTGGTAATTGTAATTTGGTAAATAATGACATTTTAATACAAAGTTACTTTAAAAGTTGGATTAGAAGTCCATTAAAAGTGCCAACTTTGAATTAGAATGTCATTATTTACAAAATAAGGCAAAGTTGGCACTTTTAATGGACTTTTAATCCAACTTTTAAAGCAACTTCTCAATAAAAGTGGTATTATTTACCAAATGACACTTTATGACACAGCAGTTCTGTCATGTCAGTCTTTTGCACCCCGTCAAATAAAATGTTACCCACATTTTTCAAGAGCCAATATACTATAACAAAATTGTACAAATTGTCAATACATTCAAAGTTTACAGACAACATGCTTATGAAAATTAGCGCAATAAAACGATAGGTACATTTTAGAGGAAATGTGAAAACTGTTTCACCAAGGATAGGGTATTGTTTTAATACAGTGTCACAGTATCCCAGTTTTACTGCAGTAATATTTCTCCTTCCTAAGAACAGTGAGGATCAACGACAGAACATTTCCATTCACTGCACTTTACAGAAAACAATAGAGCAATTAAACAGAGAAAGCATTTGTATTTTAAAGAATACAGAAAAAAAAAATACTTATGTCACATATGTGGACTCGCCATATATGTGACATCATCAGAACTGATTATGACTGGGACCGGATGCCTCGGGTGGAAAAACATTTCTGGGTGTCTTCTTTGCCTGTTTATGTTAAAACTAGAAAAAAATAGTCAACAATGTCATAGAATCAGTTGATGTTGGCATTAACTATGAAGCTGTTTTAAGTG
>NW_006800736.1:66421-88606 GCF_000485575.1 Poecilia formosa | reverse complement strand
TGCAGGGTGGTGAGGGGGGCTGGTGGTGCCCATCTCCAGCAGCCATCAGATGAGAGGCAGGGTTCACCATGGACAGGTCACCAGTCCATCACAGGGCCCTAAAAGCTAACAACAAATAAAAACCATGAAAGAGAAATGGTAGAATAACAAGGGGAATAAATTCTGTCCAATTATTTTTAAATCCAATCATGTTTATTAAGCACTTTGTGTTGATAACACAGCAGTTTTCTGTTAAAAATGTGGCCAGCAGCTCAGTAAGGTAAAAATCTTTCCACCATGAAGACGATGTGGAGGTTCATCCTCAGAGCTGGTTGGTGATCTGGTGGAGCCAGAGCCTCTTCTGAGACAGGAAAGTCTTTAGGTTTTCTAATTCTTCTTTCATATTAATTTGCTTACTGCAAAAATATGTTGACGATAGAAACAATGATGAACGAGTTATAACAGCAGCCGGGTGTTTAATTTCAAAGTCTCTGGCAAACTGAGCTAAATTAAAACCAGTTTATGAAGAAAGTATATTAATTCGCAACAAACAGCCTCCATGAAGTCATAACATGAAGCTGAATGATTGTTACAGTAAAAATCATAAAAGTCACTATAAAATGACTATTCCTGAATCTAACGTAAGTTTGTTTATATATTTACTGCACCGTTTATAATTAAACGAAGATAATTAGCATTTTGAAGCAAACTTAGCACCAGCTAGCAGCACGTTAGCAGCCTTCGTCCCTTCGGTTCCTTTCGTGACCCACATTTCATTTCCATCCGGTTCTTGTCCAGTTGTGTTGTCGTCTAACTCGGACTAGGACGTCACAAGCTTGAATTTACCAAAACTACTAACTATTATCAAGGCTGTCTCTATTTTTAAGGCAATATTCTGAGAGTAAAAATTGCGAATTCGAACAGGATCTGTTATCTTCTCTGGTTCAAGGCTTTTCTTCATTTTATGGCGCTTTAAAAAAAAGAAATGAAAATGTGCAACAGCGCCACCATCTGGTCTGGAGTGTGACCTGGAGCTGATGCCGTTCACTAACAGATCTTACGTCATACCTGAAAAATGGATTCGGTAAAGACAGCTTCCGTGTTTTAGTTAAAAAACTGAAACAACAGGTCATATTTGGAGAGGTCTAAAACTGAAGATACCTGCTGCATTTATTGTTAAGGACAAATATTGTTTTTGTTGTAGAACCTGGATTTTTTNATTTACAAAATAAGGCAAAGTTGGCACTTTTAATGGACTTTTAATCCAACTTTTAAAGCAACTTCTCAATAAAAGTGGTATTATTTACCAAATGACACTTCATGACACTTCATGACACAGCAGTTCTGTCATGTTTATGACAGTATTATGTCAGTCTTTTGCACCCCGTCAAATAAAATGTTATACTATATACTATAACAAAATTGTACAAATTGTCAATACATTCAAAGTTTACAGACAACATGCTTATGAAAATTAGCACAATAAAACGATAGGTACACTTTAGAGGAAATGTGAAAACTGTTTCACCAAGGATAGAGTATTGTTTTAATACAGTGTCACAGTATCCCAGTTTTACTGCAGTAATATTTCTCCTTCCTAAGAACAGTGAGGTCAACGACAGAACATTCCCGTTCACTGCACCTACAGAAACCTACAAAAAGAACAATAGAGCAATTAAACAGAGAAAGCATTTGTATTTTAAAGAATACAGAAAAAAAAAATACTTACAATTTCAAGACGTTGTGGACTCGCCATGTATGTGACATCAGAACTGATGATGACTGGGACAGGATGCCTCGGGTGGAAAAACATTTCTGGGTGACTTCTTTGCCTGTTTATGTTAAAACTAGAAAAAAATAGTCAACAATGTCATAGAATCAGTTGATGTTGGCATTAACTATGAAGCTGTTTTAAGTGTGGATATAAGGAGACAAACTACCTTAAAATCTTTCCATCCATGATCTGAACACGATGATCCTTGCAGGGTGGTGAGGGGGGCTGGTGGTGCCCATCTCCAGCAGCCATCAGATGAGAGGCAGGGTTCACCATGGACAGGTCACCAGTCCATCACAGGGCCCTAAAAGCTAACAACAAATAAAAACCATGAAAGAGAAATGGTAGAATAACAAGGGGAATAAATTCTGTCCAATTATTTTTAAATCCAATCATGTTTATTAAGCACTTTGTGTTGATAACACAGCAGTTTTCTGTTAAAAATGTGGCCAGCTGCTCAGTAAGGTAAAAATCTTTCCACCATGAAGACGATGTGGAGGTTCATCCTCAGAGCTGGTTGGTGATCTGGTGGAGCCAGAGCCTCTTCTGAGACAGGAAAGTCTTTAGGTTTTCTAATTCTTCTTTCATATTAATTTGCTTACTGCAAAAATATGTTGACGATAGAAACAATGATGAACGAGTTATAACAGCAGCCGGGTGTTTAATTTCAAAGTCTCTGGCAAACTGAGCTAAATTAAAACCAGTTTATGAAGAAAGTATATTAATTCGCAACAAACAGCCTCCATGAAGTCATAACATGAAGCTGAATGATTGTTACAGTAAAAATCATAAAAGTCACTATAAAATGACTATTCCTGAATCTAACGTAAGTTTGTTTATATATTTACTGCACCGTTTATAATTAAACGAAGATAATTAGCATTTTGAAGCAAACTTAGCACCAGCTAGCAGCACGTTAGCAGCCTTCGTCCCTTCGGTTCCTTTCGTGACCCACATTTCATTTCCATCCGGTTCTTGTCCAGTTGTGTTGTCGTCTAACTCGGACTAGGACGTCACAAGCTTGAATTTACCAAAACTACTAACTATTATCAAGGCTGTCTCTATTTTTAAGGCAATATTCTGAGAGTAAAAATTGCGAATTCGAACAGGATCTGTTATCTTCTCTGGTTCAAGGCTTTTCTTCATTTTATGGCGCTTTAAAAAAAAGAAATGAAAATGTGCAACAGCGCCACCATCTGGTCTGGAGTGTGACCTGGAGCTGATGCCGTTCACTAACAGATCTTACGTCATACCTGAAAAATGGATTCGGTAAAGACAGCTTCCGTGTTTTAGTTAAAAAACTGAAACAACAGGTCATATTTGGAGAGGTCTAAAACTGAAGATACCTGCTGCATTTATTGTTAAGGACAAATATTGTTTTTGTTGTAGAACCTGGATTTTTTTATTATCATTATTCTTTGCCACTTTAACAAAAATAGTAAGTGATTATTAAGGCACCTAAAAGGCATACTTTATTAGCCTAAAGTACACTGAGATGTAATTTAAAACATACTGAAATTAATAATTTAAAGAAAGAGTTAAGTGAATTTTTAAAAATTCTGTTTTGAGCATATATTTTAAAATATACACAAAATATCTTTGATAGATATTTTAAAGATATTTAAAATATCTTTTAAATGTACACTTGAGCAAGTGTATATTTGCACTTGGGCAAATACATGTTTTGTTCACTTAGAATATACTTTTATTTAATATATTTCTTAAAAGTGTATTTTGGTACAATTATATTTAAGTGTGTTGAAAGTTATGACGTCAAAATTGGTACATGTATACTTTTAATATAGTTTGTATATATTTATAGGTAGTACACTTAATATACTTAAAATATACTTACACAAATGTAAGTATGTTTGAAATAAAGGCTACTGATGTATATTTTTTTCACTAGGGATAATAAATAATGAAATTAAAATATAAAAGTCAATTTATTTTAGGTCCTTTTTCAGTGATACACAAAAATATAGATTAATTAGACTGGCATTTACTGGCCGGTATTTCTGTTAATGGTGATTTTCCACTAATATTTATATAATCATGACATTTAAAGTTAACACATCAGACCAATAAACATTTTATAATACAGAAAGGTGAGTGCTTAATTTCTGCATAAAGATTGTTATTTTCAAAAACTACCTTTAACCTGACCAATGAGCCTCATCAGAAATCATATTCTAATCGATTCACTGTGGCTGGGTAAATTCACATACCAACGTTTCTGAAGATCCAGCTGCTCCTCGTGTTTCTCAGCAGAAACTGAATCAAAAGCCAGCAGCGACAGCAGCCTGGACCGTCCGTTGACCTCTGCCCGACCCAGCAGGGAAGCTTTGGGCTGTGGGAGGAAGCCGGAGTACCTGGAGAAAGCCCACGCATGCACACGGAGAGAAAACTGCAGCAAGACGGTCCTGGGACTTAAACCCAGGACCGTGGGTTTAAGTCCATGCAAGGCATGGATCCTTTTCCTGTTTTCCAGATAAGCAGTATTGTTCTAGATCTTTTTGGTGCTTAAACACTGAGTTCCAGTTTTATTTGGAACTGGGAAATTGTGATTTCCCAGTTCCCAGATTTCCCAGACTGGAACACCCTCAGAAGACAGATTTCTACAGCAGCAGATTAGGGCCATTGTAGATAGAAAAGGAAAGAAGTAAATTTCTGCCAAAAACATTCTAAAAATAATTTACTTCAAAAGTTTTTCTGCTGATATTGTGATATTTTCTTCTGACTGCTTTGCTTTGCTGTGACATTTTACTCACTGTTTATTCAATCTCTTGTTTTCTGTTGCTTCACATTTTTAACTCCTGCTTATGTTTTTAGTCATTTTAATCTGTATGATTTCTTTTGCCTTCTTCCTTCACATCCTCCAGACGTAACTCTATGTTTCCCTCCAGAGTTACGACATTTTTCTTGTGTTTCTTCTTTACATTCTTCTAATTTGTGATCTTCACCACATTTTGGACATCTCTGCTTTCCTTTACAAACTGCTGCTATGTGTCCTTTATGACCTTTGACATTTGAAACAAGGAAGTGGTGGAAGGACAAGAGGCCTGACCTGAAAACTGAGATACCCTATTTTGATGTTTTTTGGCAACTCTTTTTCTTCAAACTCAATGAGGATTCACAAACTTACTACTTTTTCTCCATTAATTGTTTTTGACAATTTCTTCAAGTTATTCACTTTTGCAACAATATTTTTATTAATTTGATCAAGATCTTCATCTAGAGGGATTCCATAAATCACTCCTCTATTTTTTTTATCTTCTCCCATGATTATTTTCTCCAACACAGTTGTTTTTGTTTGTTTGTTTGTTTTTGTTTTGTTTTTTTTTACAAATATTGTCCAAATTTAAAGCCTTATTCTTTTGTTATTAATTTTTACAAACTACAAATAGGTTTCCATCTCTCAAAATCTCCAATTTTCTTTTTTATTTCTCTTGACACCACAATGGGGCTGATGTTATCCTGCTCTTCCTCGTTTTTAAGTTTTAATATTATTTTAAATTCCTCCCTCACAACTTTCCTCCTAACTATCCTTCCTTCTTCCGAACTACTTCCTTCCGGTTCTCGTTGATCGCCCTGAGTGCCGCCCATTCCCTTTCCTTCACCTGTTTTATTTCTTCCTCTCCCCACCCTTCAAAATCCGTTGTTACGGAGTGAAGCTTCTTCAATCAAGAAGGAGGCTCGGACGTCTTTTCTTGAACATTTCTGTTCAGTTTTTATTGAGGAGAAAACGGCGACAGCTGTTCGTTACCTAGCAACCAAAATCAACAGAAGCAAGACAGTGACAAAAGACAGAACCACATCCTGTTAAGCATTCTTCAAAATAAAAGACTTCCTCTATCCAAATAAATCATGCCTCGCGCTTAAATGTTTCACTTCAGCTTTTGTAATTATATACAATCATGTTAAACTCAATTAATAATAATCATCATGTTTTAAGCTTAACATATAACATAAATGTAAATCAGTCACTTATCATGCAAATTATAGTTAACAACAAATAAGTGTAAAGAAGTCACAACATCCATGTCTTTCTCATTTCCTATCTCCATTTCCACCCGAACTATTCACATACCAGTTTATGCCCAAATCCGCCTTTTCCAAATCCGACACTTCTCTGTGTTTTGTTTGTTTTTCCCGCGCCGCTCCGGCCTTCCCTTCACTTCCGCTCGCCAAGCAGTCGGAGGGGGCAGCAGCTTTGTGTGACTCGGACTGTTTGGACCACATACAGACGCCCAGCAGCTGCAGCTCGGTGTTGCCACAACAGAAGGCGACAGTTAGTGGCAGCTTGGACCTGCTTTGTCCTTCAGCTAACCTCTGGAAGCTAACCACTGGAAGCTAACCTCTGGAAGCTAACCTCTGGAAGCTAACCTCTGGAAGTTAACCTCTGGAAGCTAACATTTTCCTCCATGGCGTGATCAATCCAAACGGTTTTTCTGATCAGATCTCTCTGCAGTCTGGTTTTAATATCAGTTTCAGTTCTGTAGACTGGTTCCTGTGTAAGAAAATACACAAGCACAACTCTACGTTTGAACATCTGTTGGCTTTATTTTTCTTGTGTATAAACAGTTTGAAAGTAAAAATAATATTTAAGAAACAAAATGGTTCAATTTGTCTTGGTGTCTACATAACTCACCTATTATTTACCTCGTCACAAAGGGCTTAAGTCATCATTATCAAGTCTTTCTTAGTAAATCTATGTCCGTCTTCTGGAAAATATAAATGTCCCAGAAATTAGCTTTCCAACACACAACATACCACAATGATTTTAGGGTTACAACACATTTTAAAGCCACTTGGCTCTAGAAATAACTTCATTTATAAAAATGTCAATTGAGAAAACTTATGGGATTTGTTAATTCTGCTCAGGGAACAGGCTAACTCCAGTTAGCAATACAAGCGAATCAGAACATATTTGTCTCTATTTTGTGCGTTCAAATACAAAAATAATGTGTCTACAGATAAATGCTGTACATTGTTTTATCAGCGACTGTTTCATTGAGTAGAACCAATCAGAAAAGCACAAAAGTGGTCATTTCTTCATCTTTCTGTTTGTTTTACTTGAACGGCAGCCATATTGAATTTGAACTCAGGGACTTTCTGGTTTCCAGGTTGGAATCTGAACTCCGTGCAGGTTTTCCCCTTTAATTTTTTCTATATGGATCAAGGAAATTCTGACTATCAAATACAAGTTGAACTCAGCCTAAGGCCTACAGATGATCACACTTGTTGGACCATAGAGACTTATAATTTGATGCTTTAATAAAATAAAATAAAAATCTCCTGGCTTTCAGCAAACAGCCATACAGTTCAGAAAAAAAAATTGAATGACAGAATTCACAGTTTGAAAAAGATGTATTGTATTCAGATTAGTAAAGAAACAACAGTCTGCTAAAAGATTTGGTTTGACAAGAGGCCAAATCATGTCATTTTTACGTTATAAAACGGCATTGGTGTGATAACTACCAAACAGTTCATATCCTCCATCTTGCATTGATTTAGTAACTGTAAACAAACTGTTTTATACACAAATACTAAAATTATGGGGTATCAGTTTATTATCTGCAAACTTTGTTTCCCTTAGTTATCCATCTACTCATTTGCTCTAAGATATGACAGATTAAAACCTCTGATCAAACCAAAATAACTCTAAGAGTAAGAAACCTTTTACTGATTTTGTCTTTTTAGACTGACGAGGACATAGAAAGTTTATTTAAATAATCTGTAGGTTTAAAGCTTCTCCCTGGTTGGTTCTAATGGTGGAACATCTCAACGTACCATTTGATACCCAAAATGTCGGGTGTGAAATTATCAAAATTGCAAAGGTATGAAGTGGCAGAACGTTAATCAATAAACAATGAGGTTGATTTGACATGTAAGATCACAGTACTGTAAAACTAACAGCTCCCACAATGTCCTCTCAGTCTTGCTTCAGTTATATCTTTCCTGTGCTGCTGCCAGGGAAGGCGGGGTCGTTGCTCACTTGTATTTTGTCAAAAAAGTTGAAATCAACAACGTAGCGGCAGTTGGAGGAGCTGAACAGCACTGGCGTGAACTCGTAGCCCCACAGGATCTCCTGAGGGATGTACGAGGTGCGGCTCTGGCACGTGGCTGCAGTCGACTCCATGGTGCCGTTGAGCGTTATGAGCAGCTCAAAGTTTCGGTTGCTCAGGGTTTCTGGGGTCAGTCCTGCCAATGGGCTCTTCTCATCGATAATGTGATAGAAGGTGAGCGGGAGGATCAGGAACGGACAGTCTCCACTGGTGTCCATGTAGAAATCTACGGAGCTCTGGTGGATCTGCGTCTTCTCTCCTTCTTCTGTCACGTTGGACTTAAACAGCTTTCCGGTGAGCTGGCACTGAATCAGCAGACTCTTCCTCATGTTGGCCACTCTCACCATCAGACACAGCTTGCCTTGGTGCCTGCAGATCACCGCCACCTGACTGAACTTTATCGTTTCTGCTCGCTTCTTGGGTCGGGCCAGTTTGGCCAGAAAGGCACCGGTGACAAAGATCTCAGCCAGACCGGTGATGACGAGCTGAGCCACTAGTGTGAAGATCGCCAGAGGACACTCTTCAGAGATGTACCGGAAACCGTAACCTATGGTGGTCTGCGACTCCAGAGAGAACAGGAAGGCTCCGGTGAGAGTATTCACATTCACCACGCAGGGTGTGTGGGTAGAATTGTGCCAACTGTCAAAATCTCCGTTCCCCATTCCGATGAAGAAAAAGAAGACTCCAAAGATGAACCAGGTCATGACGAAGGTGGAGGCAAACAGAGTGAGCTTGTAGCGCCACTTCATGTCCACCACCGTCGTCCAGATGTCGTGCAGGTAGAGCTTGACCATTCCTTCCACGTTGTCGATCTGAACATTGTTGTGACCGTCTTTGGACACGATCCTTCGCTGGACCTCTGACTTCCTGTTGACCATGATGCTTTGCTTCAACAGGAACTGGCTGTAACTGCACAGGTTTTATTTGCGCACTGCAGATTAAAGAGCTGGCAACAGACACAAACAGAAATAAGATTATTATTCTCATAAAGCTGTTTTTCTGTAATTGCCAAAGTGTTCAGTCAATCATTTCTATATGTTTTTGCTTCCACAGATCCAGACTCTCTTCTAATGTTTGAAAGTCTTAGTTAAATTAATTGTGACTTTATGCAGGGATTGAAAGATTTCCTGTCTCCAGTCTGTGGACTGTTCAGTGAGTGCTGAGCTAAATCAGTTATTGAAGGAACACCTTCAGGAAACCTCGACAGTTACTGATTAGGACCAGATCAGAATGCAGGAAAGCAAAAACATATGGAGACATTTGGAGTGATTTAAAATGTTTGTATTGTGATGTAAGGGATTAAACAATAATCCAACAACTAAACAAAGTGAAATCACCAAACTATTTACAGCTGTTTAATCCACAGGGTTTAATGGCAGAGGTCATCCGTCCATCACTGAGCCTGATTTAAAGGTAGCCTAACATGAGCACCGTCAGACTGAAGCTAAGCTAATGCAGTCAGAAAGGCCTGGATGGGATTCAGAAACTCTTCCATGCATTTATGTACCAAGCAAAAAACGACTTTACACACCTCGACTAAAATATTAACCAGCTTGTAGCCTTAAACAGTTTCCATCTAAGGTCCAGATGTTAAAAATTAACAAATGATATTAGAGACCAATAAGCGAGTCATTGGTGTGTCGTAAACAGAATTATTTAACTGAAGGTCAGTCAGAAAAAACATGAAACTGCTGCGGATTAAATAATAGCTGCATGTTTCATCAGAGTAACAAAGTCAAAACAAACCCAGATCATCATTCCTCCACCACCGTGCTTGAAACATAAATTCTGCTTTCTTTAATTTTAGTTTTTTTTAATTGGCTCTAGTGGCCTTTATTTGATAGTTGGTTGACAGGAAGGTGGGTAATGAGAGAGGGGGAAGACGGGAATTGAGCCTGCGACGGCCACGTCGAGGACTGAGGCCTCCATATGTGGACTGTGCTTAACCCCTGTGCCACCACAGCACCCCAGTTTGTTTTTATCTTAAAGTAAACTTGAGTTACGCAGCAGAACAATCATTAAAAGCACAAATCCAACTATGAATGGATAAAAAAACAACAGAATGAAGATTATGGTGTTTCCTAGTCAAAGTAACGAGTTATGATGGGGATGTCGTGGCTTAAAGACCCTCCACAGTGGCTGAATAGAGCAATTCTGCAAACAAACGATTTAAAATTCCTCCTCAGTGATGTTACAGACTCTGACTGGTCCATTATTTTCTCACTTGGTTTGGAAGTTTCTTCACTGTAAAAACACAAAATATTAAATATTTTTGGTCTAGTTGGTCAAGTTCACTTGAAATGAGACAAAACTAATTAAACTTTTCAGAAAGATAGGAAGGAGCTTGTTTTTAATCAGTAATTCTTAATATTGATAAAAAGTTTGAATTAAACTGGCAAATAATTTATTAATAATGTGACATTTTCCCAGGTTAAGTGAAATAATCTGCCAGTGGAACTGGAACTTTTTCAGTCAAATGAAGGAATTATTGACTTAAAATAAACTCCTTTATCTTCCTGAAAAGTTGCCTGTATGTTTGTTTTGTCTTATTTCAAGTGAACTAAGATATTTGCACTAGAAACTAGAGAAAAAAAAATACTTGGTAGGATTTTGTGTTTTTTCAGTATTCTCCTAAATAATTGAGGCCATAATTTGAAAACAGTATTTTGTCTTTTTTCACTTTATGTTTGTCTGATATCAAATTTTGTTTGATGGCCTGAAAGATGGAAGAGTGACAAAAAATATTGAAAACATAAGAAACATAAAATACTGTTTAGTACTGCTATATAAGTACCGATTCTTTATTTTGATCCAAGTTTGTCAGTATCACCAAACTGAATGTTATTCCACAGAATTATTAGAAATAAAATGAGTTCATGTGTCCTGAAGTTATCACATGTAACCATATTTAGACACATTTCCTCAGGAGTAGATGAAGGGTAGCCATGTTAATTCATAATCTTACATGAATGCGTTGCACTCACCTCTGAAAAGCTCGTCCTCATAAATGTGAAAGCTGAGTCTGAGCTGAAGTTCAGTGTCTTCTTTCTCCGTTTGTTGTGAGATCTGAACTTTGGCACAATGAGGAACGGAGCACAGACAAAGCCGAGCGTAATCTGTGATCCGTTTCCCTCCCCTCACCTGTCCACAGGTAGGAACAACAAGGTGACCGTCTGACGTTGGTTTCCTTCTTTTACGGTTGTTGTTGCTTCACACAAGCCCAGATTTACGGCTGTCAGAGCGTCTGAAGGACACGATGAACTTTGTGACAGACAGAAGGTCAAACTACCGGAGGAACACATGATGTGAATTATCTGATAAATTCTTTAAATCTCTGTAAATATGATGTCAACATTTTGACACCTGGAGGTTGGAAAATAATCCTGAGACCCAATGATTGTAGTTGGTAATTTATTTAATCAAGAAAATGCTACGAATTGACTGGTATTAATAAATAAAATGTATTTGTTGTTAATGTGTTATTTTGGACGCCTCTGTAAAAGTTTAAATTTGTGATTAAAAGTCATTTTGATCAGATTTAGAGCATCGATTTGCTTCTCATTCTCTACAGGTGTTTTTTTCTAACCTGGAGTAACTTTAGCAAACAGGAGGACATTTTTACTAATAAATTCAGAAAATGTGGTTTATGTTTGTCTCCAACCCCCATTACTCTGATACCCCAAAAATAAGCCTACTCAATCTGAATAAACCTGATTAGTGCTGAAACTTGTTAAATAACTATACTACTGATGATTCAGGCAACTAATTGGATAAAAATTTGACATTCACTCTTTATTTAAACACTTTAACCCTTTTTAAACAATATTAGAAATACATTAAAAGATGTAAATAAATAATTCAATTCCTTTTTTAAATAGCAAAATAGAAATATTACCAAAAAATGCAATAACATTTTTTAGTGTACACTTGATTTTTGTAGATTAATTAATTAATTTATTTTTCATTAACTGATTAATAATTGATAGCAAAAGGTGATTAATTGGAGGTTTTAATGAATTCTGGGTAAAACGCCTTTACAGACAAATGTGTTTTTGTTTTTTCTTAAAAGCAAATATATACATTTGTACAGTTTTGGCTTAATTACGGTTCTGAGTGTGTTATTCTTCAGCAAATGGCCTTTTTTGAGTTTATACTCCAGTTAACGATTAATTGATTACTAAATTAGTTGATGATATTTTTCAATAATCGATGAATAATCTCATGCCTGAGCCTAATAAATTAAAATGACTCTCAGTGTAAATCCAGTTTGGTCACCGCTGAAGCCGAGGAGCAAAGGAAGGAAGTTGTAGATAATTGTGTTAAATGACCTAAAAAACGCCAAAGTTTGTCGTAATGAGACGAGATGTAAACGTGTGAAAACCTGAACAGAACTGGAGTTAAACGGGACTCAGTCAGCTGAACGTTTTCTGTTCATGAAATGTTTGGAAAAACTGTTTTTTCTTTTTGCAACAAAGTGAATGATTACTGGAAATAAGCAGCAGCAGGGCTGAAGGACAAAATACCTGTGGTCTAAACAAAGTCTAATGCAGGATTCTGCTGGTGGCTGTTTGGTGTTTTGTGAAGAACAGGACACATTAACTTATTAAACAAACACTTAAATGACATGTTAAAGAATGAGAAGAGTCAAAATGAAGCTAAAAACAAATGTCCACTAGAGGTTTGTTGTAAAAAATGAAGAATTCTGTTTATTAGAGGAAACAGAAGCGGTGAAGTTTGTTTAAGTGAATTAAACACGTTTCAGTGCAGAGAAGAAGTGACGTTTCCTGAGTGACCGACCTTGGATCCTCAGCTTTATCATTAACTTCATTTCCACATTCCTGAGAGCCGAGAGATCGTCGCTTATCGTTTCTTTACTGGGGTACAAAATGAACGGGGAAATCTCATTCTGATGCATTCTTGTCTGCAAATGTTGATGTTGGCAACTGAAATGAGCGAAAGGAGATTTTCCAGAAATCACCAACTGGATGCAGTTTTTACAGGTTTCCTTCTTTGCACAAGAACTTTATGATTCAGTTTAACGTGTTTATTTTAGGTGACGCCCAACGCTTTATTTCAACAGTAACATGTCAAAATATTCAAAATAATTAAAATTACATTAAATAAGAATAACTGCATGTGATAAAAGAAATTTAAACACCTACAAAACAAGAGCCTCCATTCTTTATCTGCAGAAATATTTGATAAACTTCCTTTAATGGTTCTCTGACATGTTTAGATAGAATGTTTGAAACGAACATGCATGTTATTTTAAACCTTATGTCTTCTTTTTTCCCCTAAGATTAATTCAGAAACAAACAATCTTCCAGTTTTTGTTTGTTTTACCAACATGATCTGTTCTTGGTAGTGAAGTCACAGTGATCTTTAAAAATAAAACACATAAAATTTGACCCTGTAACTTTGAATAAAATTACATCACAATAATATGAAATCAAATAATACTGAAAATAATGAAGTGAAACAAAATTGTAAATAACTTGAAATAAAATTAATCAAAATGAAATAAAGGAGCTGAACAGCGCCCTCTGCTGTGTAAACGCGGTTCATTCAGCGATTCATTTTATTTGTGTAAATTTATTAGAAACTTGGAGTCAAGTGGTGGCAGACCTGAACTTTATATTTTTTATGTGACAATAAAAAAGCTTTTTTCTTCTTTGCAGTCTTTTTAATTTAACTGAATCTTTTTTATGTAACTGAATATGAGTGCGTGTCACAGCCACCAAACACAAAAACGGCTTTTGAAAAACATTTCCGTTTTAAAATGCGCTTCTTCCGGTTTCCAGTTACATACAGACATGTGATTTTTCTCTCTGAAAAGGTCACAGTAAATGCTTAATCGTGTCTTCAATGTGTGTAACAATATGTGCATGTAAACTTCCGACCGGCGTTGCATTAGTTTCAACCATTATTATTTATGCTTTTATTTAGAAAATTTGACCGAGTCGTTCAAATCGGCGGAAATCGCACTCTTATTTTGAAAGATTTACCCGGATACCGAGTTGTTGTTCTTATTAATTTCTCATTCAGAAGCAAGCCAAATAAATGTAACGCTATTGCTTTTGGTTGGCAGCATCGAAAACAAGTTTGTGACGTCAGCCGCCGTTCGGCGGTCCGCTCAGCTCGGAGATGAGCGTCACTCTGGATATCAAGCTGAAAAGAGCCAACAAAGTCTATCATGAGGGGGTAAGAGGCCCACTGACACGAACATGCCCAGCTAATGTTAGCCTCCCTCTGTTTTCTCTCCAGAAACATTGATAAAGCCATTGACTAGCTGGCATAGACAGTTAGCTTGCTGCTTTAGCAACAAGCTAATTCGTAGTCACATGACCAGCAGCTGCTTCCGTGGTGTTGTGACGAATTTGGTCACCACTTAAATTCTGTGCTCGATTATCATTTCTTTACATGACAATAAATAAGAAATATAATTTGAAATCTTCATGACAACATAAATAAAAATATAATTTTCTACTTATTTGTGTTGAGCGCCATAGAAACCCGGTGTGGTTAGTTAGCTTGGTGTGACTCTTCGGCGTTTTCGAACCTAAAACGGCCTGTTCAAAATGTTTACTAAAAATAAACTTCTCTAGATAAATGATGGTAATTGATAAAAGTGATAAGAACTATTTATTATTTCCTTATGTTACTGTAAGGCTGCAGCTCACAGAAACAAATCCTGCTTTTAAAACCGTTATTTTTTAATCTTTCAGATGCCAGTCATAAAAAATGTGATTTATGTCATTAATCTGCTCACAGTAACTATTTTCAAATGTATTGGTATTTATTGATCACTTTATTAAACAAAAAGTGGAGCAAATGACAAAACTGTCAATCCCAACAATATGGACAGTTTTAGATTTTAAACATTAATTGAAATTTATTGTGGGAACAGTAAATCTAAATCTTTATAAGAATTTTATCACTATAAATTAAAAAAAAATTTGTATAGTTTTGCGTTAATTTCTGCTATGTTCTTTCAGCAAATGGCTTTTATTGAGTCTCTTCTCCAGTTAATGATTAGTCAATTACTGGACTAGTTTATTCCAATAATCGATTAATTGTAATAAATTGTATGAGCTCAGAGGCTGATGATCAATATCCGTGAGGTGATTCTGCAGCTGGCTCTGGTCTGTTTCAGGAAACGGTGGCCGGCGTCGTGACGTTGTGCTGCAAGGAGCCGCTGCAGCACAACGGCATCGCGCTCAGCATGGACGGCATCGTCAACCTGCAGCTCAGCTCCAAGAGCGTCGGCGTCTTCGAGGCGTTCTACAACTCCGTCAAGGTGGGATCCGCCGGACCGGAATCTGGACCGGACTCCAGACCGCTCTGCTTCTCTGGAGTTCAGAAACTCCAATAATTTAAATAAGTTTAAATTATTGGTAATCATCATGATTACTTGATTAATCGGATAGAAAATGAGGGATATCTGCAGATTTTTCTTTGAATAATCAGGTGAAGCTAAAACTGGCCTGAAGTTTTTGGTTGAATGTTTTTACGGAAAATGTTTTTCTCATCTGTTTTTAGTTTTTGTTCTTTCAGCAAATGGCCTTTTTATTCTTCCAGTTGACGAAATCAGTTGCCGATTATTTCAATAATCGATCAATCTGATTGTCATTGATGGTTTGGTAAATGAAGCATTAATTCAGATTTACTCACCAAACTTGGAGAATAATTTATTTAAAGTCTGTCTGCTGCAATACTCTGTCGGCTAATCCGTGAAATGTCTGCCGGTTAATCTGCAGCCAATCCCGCTGATCAGCAGCAGCATCGAAGTGGCCAAGGCCGGGAAAATCCCAGGAGGGAAAACGGAAATCCCGTTTGAGTTTCCGCTCATCAGCAAAGGCAACAAAGTTCTGTATGAGACGTACCACGGCGTCTTCGTCAACATCCAGGTTCAGCTCGATGTTAGCCTGTCTGCTAACGTTCTCGTATTGTTTGCTAACCAGAGTCTGAAAGAGATTCAGGTGTGAAAAGGTTCAGGCTGAGCAGTTTGTGTTCCAACTTTCTGACTTTTCCCTGTTTGCTGCTCAGTACACGCTGCGCTGCGACCTGAAGCGCCCCCTGCTGGCCAAAGACCTGAGCAGGAGCTGCGAGTTCATCGTTCACAGTCAGGTGAACGTTAGCAAAGCATCGATTAGCCGCTCTGCTCGTTATTACCTTACTGATTGGTTTTTCTTTTCAGCCGCAGAAATCAAAAATCGTTCCAACTCCGGTCAAGTTCAGCATCACTCCAGAGACGCTGCAGAACGTCCGCGAGGTGCGACCTTTGACCTGCTGCTGTCGCATCACAGCCAGGCTGCAGATTAATTCATAGATCAATCTATTGATTCATCTTGTATTCCTTTACAGAAGCTTTCATCATTTGCAGCTAAAAATCCTAAAATCGTCAACATCAGAAAAAGCTGAATGTCGATGCAGAGCTGATCTGGGATTAATTATTGATTAACTGATTAATAATTTGATAGAATTAATTGGAGATTTTTAGAGAATTTGAATCAGGAGAAACTAAAACTGTTTTTGGTTGAACATATTTAGACGATTTGATTTTAAATGCAAAATGTTTAATTACTCTGTTTTTTTTCAGCAAATGAAACTATTAATCGATTACTAAATTAGTTGATTAATAGTGATTAATCAGTTTGAGCTGAAACTTCAGAGCTTCTTTCACTGCAAACTTTCAATTTGTTTCTACCAGTTTAAACAGAAACTTCTGCAAAATAACAGATTGATTTCCATCAATGTTTTTAGAAATGATGCTAATTTTAATCTGAAGCCATTAATCATAATTGATTGAGTTTAGATCAGATTGGTGAAAATTTTTTCCTCATATTTTCAGCTGGTGTGTAAAAAAGTGAAGCTGCTGAAACATTTGAATGTTTGGTTTTAGAGTCGCTGAGCGGTTCTGGAAACGTCTGCAGGTCCGTTTTACTGACTGTTTGTTTCGGCAGAGGAGTCAGCTGCCGCGCTTCCTGATCAGAGGACATCTGGACGCCACCAGCTGCGTCATCAGCCAGCCGCTCACCGGGGAGGTGCAGGTGGACAAATCTGATGTCCCCATCAAGAGCATTGAGCTGCAGCTGGTCCGGGTCGAGACCTGCGGTGAGTTCCCCTCTCCCTGAACGCTGCCGCCATGTGGCGGCGCCCCCTGGAGGTTTCCTGTTTTACCCACAGGCTGCGCCGAGGGCTACGCACGAGACGCCACAGAGATCCAGAACATCCAGATCGCAGAAGGAGACGTCGGCCACGGCATGCCCATCCCCGTCCACATGGTCTTCCCCCGACTCTTCACCTGCCCCACCCTGGAGACCACCAACTTCAAAGTGGGTCAGTACAACCAACCAATCAGAGCAGCCGGCCAATCGGAGTGCTCCACCTTCACTTCCCAGCTGCATCTAGTGATTTTTTTTCATAATCGATCGGTTAGACAGGAGAAAACGCTTCAGCCTTTCTGCTGGACCGGAGGTTATTATTGATTAATGTGTCAACAACTGATAAAAGGTGATTAATAGAAGTTCAGAGAAGCTGAAGCAGGTGAAGCCAAAACGATTTGAAACGATTCCACTCCAGGAGTTTTTGGTTAAACACATTTATATATTTAATCTGTATAGAATTTATTGTTTGTAGTTCTACTTTAATTTCTGCTCTGAGTTTTTCTTCCAGCAAACTTTTTGCCTTTATTTAACCCTTACTCCAGTTAGCGATTAATAGATTACTAAATTAGTTGATCGTTTCAGCTCCGGTTTATCAGGAACTAACGACTCGTTTTTTCCTCAGAGTTTGAAATCAACGTTGTCGTCATCCTGCAGGACGATCACCTGATCACAGAGAACTTCCCTCTGAAGCTCTGCAGAGTCTGATCACATCCAACCCGATCGATCACCAATGATCCATAAAATACCGACTGCATTCAGACACTTTGAGCTGCACAGTATAGTTGTGAAATTCAAACATTAATATTTGACCTTTGAACTAAAATCTGAATCCATCCCATAATTTTTCTGCTTGTTCTGAAACTTTGACGAATGCATTACATGTGTCTGCAGCCTGCTCAGGGTTATATTGATTATTGATTCCACCTCAATTATTGTAACATTGTTTCTTTTAAATCATGTTTGATTAGCAGAATTTGTAACTGAAGTTATTTGAGCTATAAAATGTTTGGAAAATAAATTTCATTTTTCATGAGATTCCAGTGAATTTATTTGCTGCTCGTTTCATTTTGTGTATTAAATGATCTGAACAGTCAGGAAGTAACTCAGATTCTCACTGAACAAACGTTTCATAACTTTAATTTTTTTAAATTGTTATTCTATAAATCATTTTGATTTTGGTCCTAAATACCAAAATTTCCCCATAACTTTATATTTTAGTTGATCTTGAGAAATAATGTTTAATATTAAATGATTAGTAAACATTTTTAAAGTACTTGTGCTCCGGAAGGGAAGAGTCAGACGAGCTCCAACACCGAGTTCTTTATTTTCTCAGGTTTGAAATGTCAGTAAAATCAGGAAAACAAACAAAATTAAAAAATAAAAGCAGGTAAAAGCAGAAACGGAGCATCAGGGGGCCTGGCGCCTCCTGGTGGACAGAGCGGGGAAGTCGTCAGGCAGCAGCGCGTGGGTCCTGCAGGTGGGACAGGTGTTCTTCTCCTTCAGCCAGGACCGGATGCACTGGACAGACAGAACCGGGTCAGAACCAGAGGGAGACTGGAGGCCTCACTTCCTCCAGAACAGGAACATTTAGTTTTTATTACTACTTAGAAACTGTGGCGTACTCATTACTTTTAGCAAACTAACTTATCTAGGACCCAGAACTGGGATTAGAACAAACTTAGAATCCAGAAGATCCACCTTAGCGACGTTTTAGACTCTGTTCTTCCAATCAGAAAACGAATTAGACCAGAAGTTATTTACTAGGAACATCCAGTTTATTTGCTTTGGATCAACATTATTAGCTTCTTTTTCCTTTGGTTTGCATTTCATTTTAATTCATGTAAAGAACTTTGAACTGCTGAAAATGTGATGTCATTTAGATTAAATGACATTACCTGGTCGTGGTAGCTGTGCCGACACTCCAGCACACAGGTGTCCTCCGGACTCATGTCCTCGTGGCAGATGATGCAGGGATCCTCCATGTTCAGCTGCAGGAAGGTGCAGGTTATTGATTATTGGTTAAGTGATAGGCGGCCATTTTCTTAAAAACCTGAGTTTTCTCTCGAATCGAAATGACCATCTTTCCATAACTTCCTGATTTTAAAAAACGTTAAATCCTGACTGAATAAACCGAACGTCGTTGTTTTATTAAAAATAACTGGAATAGAAAAAGATGGAGAATGAAAAGTGAAACTTTTCTCCACTTTAACTCACTGCAGCCTTAAATCAACCGTTTTTATTAACTTCATGTTTTTACAGTTTTTCTGTCACTTCATCGCCTTTTAGCTGCTGAAAGTTAGTTTGTGATTGACTAAAGGGCGATTCCACCTAATGTGTTATTTTAGCATCTTTAATCTGTTCTGGTTTAAAAACTAAAATACTTTTACATTTCAAACTTGATCAAGATTAGAGCTGCAAATTATCATTAATCTACTAATCAATAATTAATCAGTTAAATAAATTGGCTCATTCTGCCTTTTTCATGCCATAATTAAATTACTTTAAATGATTCATAACATCCCTTTAGTGAATATTTAGTTTCTAATATTATGAACAAAAATTTTCCCCTATTGGCTACTTTATACTTTTATTTATAAAACACTTTAAAACAGCTGCTGCAACAAAATGAGATAAAAATAAATATTTTAAATATGGAAATAAAGAATAGAAACAAACGAAGTGAGCGAAAAACGTCTCAACATGTTAAAATGTTTCCAGTTTTGAAAGTGGGCAATAAATAATAATAATAATGATAATAGTGATGATGATGATGATAATGATAACGATAAAGCGTCTTTGGATTTCATTAGTTTGGAGGAAACCTAGTGTCTAGTCAAATCAAGCGTCTCTTTTGCTCGGTGGCTGAGTCAGACTCACAGCGTTCGGGTTTCGGACTCTCTGCGCTCCGACCAGCTGCCACACCGGGTTCTGGTTCCCCTGAGCCGGGCTGGACCGGCCCGCGGCGCCAGATGACTTCAGCGTTTCCTGAGGAACAGGAGGAAAGCGAGTGATTGGCTGAAAGCCGTGGCGGTAAGCCAATCAGAGCACGGCTCTACGGACCGCTACCTGATGGTCCAGGATGAGCTGCGCCACGCCGCTGACCACTTCCTGTAGTGGCACCAGGTTCAGACTTCCTCCTCTGGCCAGGCGGAAGTCCTGAACGAAACGCATCAAGTTGGACCTGCAGACCAACCAGAACCGAGTCAGAACCGGGTCAGGACCACATCCACACCTCAGCAGCTGAGCTGTTTCTACACGCTCTGCTCTTCCTGGAATCTACCTGGAATAGTCTGGAAACATGGCGGTCAGGCTGTCCATGGCCTTCTGGAAAACAGAGACGAGTAGCGGCTCCTTCCTGGCGGCGGCTCGGGGCGGCGCGGTGGGCGGGCTGAGGATCGTTAGCTGCTGCAGGAAGCTGCAACGGAAACAAAACTTCACCTTACTCTGATCCTGTGAGGAATCTACGCAGCAAATTTCACTTTTTGAGTCTCGACTGATTCTAAAAACAAAAACTGGTGTTCAGCAATAAGTTCAAGATTTTTGATGCCTGTAAAACAAGCAGTTTAAAAAAACAAAACAAAACACGATTATCGCGTCACGAAGCCGTTACCTAGCAACAAGCCCAGCCTGTTACCTAGCAACCCCAGCTGATCTCCAGTGTCTGGTCTGCTGCTTTTCCTGCTGTACAATGGCTCCTGGAAAATCAGCTGCGGTTGCTAGGTAACGGGCCGTGTTACTGAATATTTGTTTAAGGTTAGGCCTGGCCTTGGGGTCGGCCAGATATGACGTCAGCAAAACGTGACGATGCGACTCATTTCAAACCCGAAGCGCTCGTCTGAAACGGCCGATGGCCTTCATGGATTCTTTCACCTACTCATCTGATTTTTATGAGATTTTTACTTAAACATCAGAATAAAACTGCTGCATGTTTTAAGTAGTTTCAAGATGGAGAGAATTCAAAGACCTTACAGGATTCGTCCTGCTCACCCTCCTCTAACTGCCGTTTATTCAAGTTGCATCAGAAACTACAAAAAAAAATAAATCGGTTGCAAAGCGTCGCTGGAGGAAAATCATGTGGACTTGCAGAGAAATGCGAAAGCTGCAAAGTCAGGTTTGTCAAACTGTTGGTTCAAATCTCTGATTGAAATGTTGCTTTGCCTTCAGCCCATCTGAAGACTTCCTGACATTTTTCAGAAACATTTCTGACCTTAGATCGTCTCCAGTGTGGATCCAGAGGCTCATCTTAAATACTCTGAGCGTCTCTCAGTGAATTGACAAACTGTTAGAAGCTTAAAGCTTCCTTCATGACACCATGCAGCCACTGGTCCATGTTCTGGTGTCTGGAGGTTTCCATCATTAAACCTCCATTTAAATGTTTTATCCAACGTCAGACCAACCTCTGAATTCCAAATCTGGAAGACCTGCCTCACCTGTCCCGCCCATCGCTGCGTCACGCCTCCAACCTCCACCCGGTGCGTCCAATCATCAATCAAGCTCTGCTCATAAGGATCCACACCCACGGCGCCAGCCGCTTTCCAGCTGTGCTCAACCCACCTCCTCCCTCCTCCACCCACATCCTTCGGCCCTCCAGGATGTCACCCCTTCCCGACCTCCACCACCGGTGTCGGAGCATCTCCCCAATCAGCTTCTGGGGTGTTCACCCGAGTTCACAGCTCAATCATCTGCCGGGACCCGAGCGCCAAAGGACTGTTATTCATTATCCTCCGGTTTTTGGTCAAACCGGAGCTGAAACGATCAAGAAATTTATTGTTAATTTCTTGATCGTTCTTTTTTCTCTGAGTCTTTCCAGATCGAAAGTTGCTTCTGTCCAACTGTAGACTTACGTTGACCTGAATGAAGTCTGAGTTTGAGTTACTGAAACTGAACGGCTCTTAAAGTTTTAAACCATCTTTTAACTGTTGAAGGTGAATCAGCAGGTCTTCAGATCTGCCTGCTGTGGATCACAGGATCTTCTGGTATTCGAGGTTCAGCACTGAACCGGTTCCGGTTCTTTCAAACAGGAGTTTCTCAGTAGACCCCTAACCCAGCAGCGCTGGTCCTCTGCAGGTCCCTCAGGGCCGATGTTGGGCCTGTTCTGCCTCTGGTCTCTTCTCGCTGCTCTGCAGACTCGTTCAGATCCGTCTGCCTGTAACATGGCGGCCGGTCTGCTGTGCCGGTGTTACAGGATCATCGTCTT
>NW_006800736.1:64505-65882 GCF_000485575.1 Poecilia formosa | reverse complement strand
GTCCCAAAGCAGACGGAGCCTCTCTGTGGATCGTCTCCCTCTGGCTGCTGAACTCCAGACTGAAACTCGTCTTTCGTAACATTTCATCGCTACATTCAGAAAATTAACATAAAATTATCAGAGGCAAAAAGCTTCACTTAAAAAAAGCAGAAAACCTTCAGAACTTTTTGATCTGAAGCTTTTAAAACAATTGGAGTCAAACTGCCGAGTCTCTGCAACCGAATTGTTCTGATGACCCGATAAGAACCTGCAGGACCGGTCCGATGGGAGCGGCCGCACCGTCTCGGCGGCCCCTCAGCTGGTCCAGAAGGTCCTGGCAGCGGCGCTGCAGAGAAACAGGGAATGAGACCGGCCCGGTTTGGACCCAATGCAGCCAAATGCTTCGGCCTGAGGTTCTGGTTCTGGTACCTCAGCAGTAGAAATGTTCTTCTGCACTTCCTCCACTTTAGCTTTGCAGCCGTTCCTCGCGGATTCCAGCTCCTGGTTCTGGGTTCTGCAAAAGTGACAAACATCATTTAAAATAAATAATTTAAAATAAATTAGCATTTCTGATGTTTAATATTTCCTGAAATAAATCACTGGTTTAATATTCTTGCCTAGTTCTTTGCAACAACAAATTATTTGTGGAAAATTCTGATTTTTCCGAAGAGCAAATCTAAAATATTGGAAAGAAAACGCAGCTAGAGAAGCTAAAGTAGCAACGCTAGCCGACGCGTGATTGGCTGCTGTCTGCAGAGCAGCCAATCCAAACACTGTTTTCCTTGGTGCCGATTGGCTGAAAACAGCAGAAATGTCTTTTTGTCCTAGTTTTCCAGAGTCAACTAAAATACTGAAATGTTCTTTTACACACCTGAGAATAAAACAATTTAACAAAAAAACATCAATTTCAATAACATTGTTTATAAAATATAAGCCAAACTTTATTTTAATTACACAATAAGTCACTGAGATATTAGGAATAACACCATATTTTCCAGACCATAGAGCGCACCTATAAACCACATCTACAAAGTAAAAAAAAAAAAACTGGAAACGTTCATCTAAAGCCGCACCGGGCCGCAAGCCACTGGTGTCTCCGCCGCTCTTGGTTTTCCACAAGGAGGCAGCAGAGGGCAGCAGAGGGCTGCGTCCTAATAAATCTGCTATTCGTGACGCAGCCCTCCGTCTCCAGCGCCGAACCACAGATTCGTTCACGCAGAGCTCAACATGCAGCGGCTGTCGATCTGTACTCCCAGATCGATAACATTCAACTTAAAAGCTGCATCATATGAACTTCTTCCTGTTTCCACAATGAGGGGGAATGAGTTTCTTCGTCGAGCCTGCTGCTAGCATCTGCTTGTTCTAAATGAAAATCAGTGTTTTCTTCTTTGACTTCCA
>NW_006800736.1:54597-63222 GCF_000485575.1 Poecilia formosa | reverse complement strand
CTGATTAGCTTTAGCCCCACCTGTCTGTAGCCTGATTAGCTTTAGCCCCACCTGTCTGTAGCCTGATTAGCGTTAGCTCCACCTGTTTGTAGCCTGGCTAGTGTTAGCTCCACCTGTCTGTAGCCTGGCTAGCGTTAGCCTCACCTGTGCGCCGCCTCGTCCAGCTTGCTGAGCAGCGTCTTGGCATCGGCTAGCTCTCTGTGCAGGACATTCAGACTCTGATCCTTGCTGCTTTCAGCAGCTGACAGCTGCAGCAAATGGGCAGATAAACGTCACCGTGGATCTACCGTTTTGTGTCCTTTCCTTTGTTTCCATGGTTACCTGAGCTGTGTAGGACCTCCTGCCAGCAGAGGTCAGCAGAGCCTGGTGGCGCCTGATCTCATCCTCCAAACTCATCTTCTCAGCCGCCGACTGGTTGCTACAGAAAGAGACACCGCGTGAGCAATCGGTGGGATTTTCATAAATCCTGGTTTCCTGCTGCTGCTCACCTGAGCTCCAGGAAGTCGTTGAGTTTGGCCTCATAGCTGCTCTTCTTCTCTCTGATGCTCCTGGAAAAGCTGCAAGGAGAAAAACGTCAGGAAGGGTCTGGCTCAAACGCTTGGTGAAATCTTCAGCTACGGTTTGAGATGAAAGATCTGATCGTCAACTGACACCGAATCTATGATTAGCAAATAGACCAACGACTACATAAATCTTTTGAAAAGCATCAGTGGAGCCTCCTGTACAACCAGCCAGAATGCAGTAAGTCAATTACAAAAACTCTTGTATTTTCCAGCAACCATTATACAGCGCATACAGCAGAAAAACCAGCTGACTAAACGCCTGAGATCAGCTGCGGTTGCTAGGTAAAGACGCAGTGTCATTCAACAATCAGGTTTTCCAAATGGCTTGTTTTCCAGACGCCAAAAACATGAATTTATTGCCAAAAAACAACTGGGTGTTTTTTAAGTGTTTGTTTTTAGAAGAAGGAAAATCTAAAATTGAAGGATAAAAATTAGCAAAATGTGAATTTTTCACAATACGACTCCATTAAAACAAGCTAGTTTATGCTGCTGAAACAGGGTTTATAAAAGGTTCCCAGAGTTGAATTTACTACTTTTTTCTACATCTACAATATTTTTACTACCAACACAAAAATCAAGCCAATTTTGTGTCGATTTCCTCAATTTTGGGAGATCGCTGATCGGTCGATATTTAGGTGAAGCCGATCTCATCCTCTGATCTTTTCTACTTCAGCAAAGGTCTAAAAATCAGCCCCTTTCCTCTCCTGCTCTGCAGCGACAGGTTTGACTGACAGACCGGCCACCAGGTCGATCTGAGAGAAAGCTGCAATGGGTTCACTGACCAGTAAAACTTTATCCCACTTACTGACGGTCTAACTGTGACTTTATCTTGACCAAAACCTCACGTTAAAAACAGGAAGCACTATTTTCAGGGCTTATCCTAAATCCATAAGACTCAGGATATTTGTTTTTTATAAAATATCAGTAAAATCCAAAGACATTCCAGTTTCACAAGCCGCTGTTTTATTCTCAATTGAATATTAGTTTGCTACTAATTGTCAACACCAAGACAACTCGATAAGGTTCAAGGTATCATATTTCACAGGTCATTGAAAAGTTTAAATAAATAAACGTCCATGTGCAGCGAAATTCGGTGTTTCGGTACCAACACACCAACTCTGCCAGATCATCGATCAGAGCAGCTGTTAAACGAGCTAATCAGCCACCGCTGTGTTCAGATCATGTTATAACCCAAATAAACATCAAGCCTGAAAACATGAAACCGTTAAGGACTGAATGTGTTTGTTGCTATGGCAACGAGTCTTTGCGTAGCTAGCTGACACGGAAAGTGGGGGGAGGAGGATACGAGTGGTTTTGAGTTGTTCTTTGACGGTTTTTCAGAGTTACTTTTCTGCTCTAAATGAAGAAGATTTCATTTAACGGAACCGTTCCACCGCAGCAGAGCGGCAAGGAAAAGAATCGACTTTTTGCCTTTGTGACATTTCCGGATGTGAACAAGAACATGAAACGTGTCTACATGGTATCAGCTAATAATGAATGATAAACTTGTATGTAAAAGTTTTACCACTTTTCTACAATTACAGTGAAATTGTCACTTTTGAGTGTGTTCACACTGCAGTCTGTTAGCGCTGCAGCTGGTGTTATTTAACCTACTTTAGCTGCTGCAGCATTCAGAGCAGCTCAGCTCTGAGCGCCGGCTTTAGAGGCAGCAAGGCCCGCTGCCGGTCTGCAGCTCCCGACGCGTCGCTGGTAAAACTTCAGCTCGTAGCTGAGCTGGAGTTTGAAGTTGCAACGCTCCGTTTAGCACCAAGACATGAAACGGGGATCTGCTCCACGGTGGAGCCCCGACCCGCGCAGGAATCCGCTGCTGATGAATGGCGGCTGCTCCGGTCGGTGTGATTTGATCACCGTCACGTCGTTCCAGGTCAAATTTAGATTTTTTTTTGCCTTTCGCTCATTCCTAGTCTTTGAATCTCGGATCATTGAGCCAAAGTTGGGAAAACTTATATTTTCCCATGGCGAAGCGCAAAACGACTAGCTGGTCTCAACACGCTAGGCTAACACAGCAGCTGAGATCCATCAGTCACAGCTCAGGTCCTGCCAGTACGTAGTTATTTTTTATACAGATTTTAGTAAAACGAACTTAACGTAAGTGAGCATCAATGGAAAATTAAAAACATTTTGAAGGGCTGATGAAAAATTTACTACCTTTAGTTACTGGCCTTAATTTGAGCTCATTTAATTTACCACTGTGTGGAAACCTTGTGAAAAGGTGTTTTTATAGTGCGGCCGGCTCACCTGGCCTGCTCCTCCACCAGGTGCTCCACCTCCGTCTTCAGCGCCTTCAGCTCCTCCTGGTTGGCTTTCTTCTCCTTCTGGTCCTTCTTCACCTCCTCCTCCAGCTTCTGCTGGAACATCAGCAGCTCCTTATGGGTCACCTGCTCAGCAAAACATTTAAATATTAGAAACATTTAAACGTTCCTCCTGCGGGAGCTGCAGCTCCTCAGACTCACCTGGATATTGGTGGTGATTTCTTTCACCTCCTTCTCCATCAGCCGGACATCGTCATGCTCGCTCTGGTCGACTTTGTTGCCGTTTTGGGTTTTCAGTATTTGCTGCTCCAACTTCCTGTTGCTCCGCTCCTGCCTGATGATGTCACCCTGCAGACGGTCAGAAACCAGGAAGAAGACGCAAACAGATTCTGTAGAACGAAGAGCTGCAGAAAAACGCTGGAAGGAAAACTGGATGAAGTAACAAAGAGGCCGGCAGCCATATTTATTATCCTGAAAGTTCAGGAAGTGACGATGACTCCGATGTTTAGATGAAGATCTGACTAGGGGTGAAGTGATACAATAATCTCACAATATGATATACGATATTCTGATCACGATACGATATACATCACGAGATTTGGCAAACAATATGATTTTCTGAAAGAATTTTGAGAGACGGATGGATTTTGGTGACATTTTGTGTTGCATAGCTGAAAACTGATTAAAAGCACCAACTACACAATACCTGACTGATTGGACACAGACCTACAGCTGGACAAAATGAATCAAAGACACGGTGAGAAAATTAGTTTGTCATTTAATTCCTGTGGACATAAAACTCAAAGTTCCAGCAGTGATCCGGGAGCCGAGTGGGGAGATCATCAGCCTCTGTAGATTCTCAATATGCAAATTATTCCACTTATGTTTTTCTTTTCCACATCCTGTGGACCTCGGGTCACAGAAAAACAAAATCCGATTTGGAAAAATGTTGATTTTTTTCCACTGTGAAACTCAAACATTCATAACGAATGGTTTTTAAAATTTAGAATGATGATGTATGCCGTACATTTCTTAAACTGGTGTAAAAATATTGCAAGCAACACAACTTTATAACATTAGCATGAAAATGAAGCCAATTCCTCATTCGTCTGTATGCAATTTTTGACAAAACATCACAGGTCAAAACCCCGGAGTTAGCCGTGGCTGTAAGCTGTTTACTACTAGCTGCTGGCGGAGCGGCTCCGCCTCACCCCGTAGTGATCGACTCCTGGCAGCTGCAGCGCCGCCGTTCCCCTCTTGTATATCTGAGTATCTGCCTCTCATCGTTCTCTCAGTCTGTGATACTCTGTCAGTTACCAATAAGAATGATTGATCTGCCATCGTCGTCATGGTTTCCCCTCTCCGTCTTCCTGCTCCAAGCAGAGCGCCGCTGCTGCTGCGCGTTGATTCTTCAGGTTTCCTTTACATACAGACAGAAACCACTAGGCTAAAAACAAATCACCCAGCGGATGCCACCGATCGCTCCGGGATCCAAACTTTGCATTAATTTCATGAACTCACTGCTTTAGCTGCTGCTCCGATCCGCTTCTCTTTCACCGTAACTTGAGCAGCTTTACTTCGTTTCTTAGCAACAAAATACATCCCATAATTATTTGTTGAAGATTTGAGATTTCTAAAGACACAGGAATCTAATGTTAAGTTTTGTTTTTTACGTTTGCAAGCTCATTTCCTGTCACATAACCAGAAAAGCCGGTTTTTGACATTTCTCTGACATTCGGGAAAATACGGTTTACTAATTTTAGCATAACTCCAGTTTTACTTGGCCTATTAACACAATTTAAAAACTGGTGTGTAGTTTATAATGTGCTCTTTAAGCACAAGTTGAAAGTGGGACTGAGGGAGGCGGAGTCTGGCTGCTACGCCGTCACAAACCAGACATGTAAAAAAGACGCCTATGGCTTGATGGATCGATACTCGCGGATGAAAAATCAATAAATATCGTAGAATCGATTGAGTTATACAGCCCAACATCTGAATGTGATAAATCTGTCATAACGATTCATCTCCAATTCTGGATCAATAATCCAGTTATTCTGAGTTTCTGAGGAAATTTCTGTTCCCAGAGGTCAGCGTGACCTCTGACCCTGTAGCCAAAACAGACAGAAAGGATCATACTGCAACACGTTGCTAGGCAACCAGTTACTCAACACGTTGTTGCTAGGTAACCAGAGAGAGTGAGGTCGCTGATGCTAGCAGTTAGCTTAGCTCGCTGTGAGGTTGAGGGCTAAAGAGTTTCTGCCTACATCTCCCAGCATGCCGAGCGGTTCAGGGACTCTCTCCCATCAGACGGATTATCTATGGATATTGATCACGAGTTTCTGGCGTTAGACGTTATTGATAGATTGGACACCGACTGCGGGGTCGGAGGTCATCAGCCGACAGGAACAACACTAGCTCTGGGGGGGCTGCATAGAGCCACCGCTCAGGTGGGAAGATCATCATCATCATGACTCACCTGCTGCGCCTCCCAGCGTTCGTGCCGCTCTGTGTTCACCGCCACGCTGCTCACGGCGCCTGGACTAGCCTGCCAGAGCAAAACAAACATCATAAGGGAAACGCACGCTGCGATACGGCGGGACCGGCGGCGGTGGCGGCCTTCACCTGAACTGCTGCGTCGCTACGGCAACGACTCGTCTCCGAGGACAAAGCATTCCTGTGAGGAGCCGGATCACTTTCCAAATGCTCATAAATATTGTCCAGCGCGTCCAGATGCGGCTCGGCGTAACCGTTGGCAATGAAGCCGCAGTCGATGTTTGACCAGGCGGGCGCAGCGTCACTTCCTGTTGGGTAGAAGGAGTACGGGTTGGGCAGGACCGGCTGCGCTACGGCAGCGGGGAAGCAGAACCCGGGCAGGTAGTCGGAGAAATCGCCCAGCATGTACGGGTCAGGCGACGCCACGTCGTGCCGCGGGTCGCCGATGTCGTCCAGGTCGTCCAGGCTGGCGGCGTGCCGCGGGCCGACGGCGTGCCGCGTCAGGCCGATGCGCCGCCCGATCTTAATGAAGCGCAGCGACTCCAACAGGAAGCTCTCCAGGCCTCCCGTCTCCGCGATCTTCCTCCGGGCCTCAGCCGGAAAGTTGGCGAGTTCGCCCACCAGCAGGCGGTCCTCGTCCACCAGCGGGCCGTGCTCCTCCAGGATCTGGGCAAAATAGCTGCAGCAGGATGCAGCGCCGAGGCCAGGACGCCACGGGAAGAGTCAGAAACACACAGCAGGAAGCCCAGTTACACCATGAAACCAGAAATTAAAGCCCAACAGGAAGTCCCAATTATGAGATATAAAGTCAAAATTATAACTAAATCTCATGATTTTATGAGTTCCAGGTTTTTATTTTTTCCTTCCAAAAGGAACCAGAGTTGATCGATACGGATTAAAAACACATTTTCCAAAAGAGCATTCGGCGAGATGCATGACAGAATATGAGCGTCGGGCTATGAGAATTTCTTTGTGAGAATATATTAATATCAGCAGAAAAATTAGGAAACGTGTGAATTTGTAAGAACGTTTCGCCTCACCGCCGGTTTTACTGAAACGTTTCTCAGCCGGTTTGAAAAGTGGCTGATCAAGTTTTATTTTCTAGGAGTTGTGACGCTGCTCGTTGTCCGTTTGCTGACGATATGGAGAAAATATGCAATAATATTGGTATAATATTATAATCGTATAATATAAAAGAATATTAAAATGGACTAAAATCAAACGTTTGTCTTTTAGCTTTTGGACAGAAAATAATGGGTTCTCCAACTTTAACTAGACCAACAGCTTATTTTATGACATTTTTTTCTTGAATATCAAGATAACTGAAGCAGAAACTGATTCTGATGGAAACCCGATCCGAACCCAACACGTACCTTCCATGTTCATTTTACCATATTAATAAATAATCTTATTATATGATTAATTCGACACATTCGGGAAGCTCAGAGGAAACTAATCCAAATGTTGGAACATTTTTATAAAATGTTTTCATTTGATCTGTCAAAGTATTTCTGTCGGCCTACTGCTGTGTGTGTGTGTGTGTGTGTGTGTGTGTGTGCGCGCGCGCGCACAAAGTGCTTTTAAGGTTTTCTAGTGACTTACTCATACAAACTTTCTTTGGTGGAGTCGGGATGGTTGTCTAAAAACTTTGTATGTTCCGTTCTGTATTGGTCCTCAAAATCAGCCACCTGCTCTCTAAGGTGGCTGGGAACGCTAAACGGGTCACCGGGGTGAAGGAACGATCTGTGGACAGGAAGTTCAGCGTCAGCGTCTCCATGGAAACGGTGAAACGACCAGCAGCTCGTTAAAACATGGAGCTGAACTCACAAAGAGTCTTCTTCAAAAAGGTCCTGGTCCCACTCGTCTCTGGGCGTTAGCGCTCGGGCCGGAGGCAAACCCAAAACACCCTGAGAGGAAACCAGCAGCAGGAGACGACTTAGACGACAACAACAACAACAACAACAACAGACGTTTTCAGACCATCTACCTTTCGTTTCTTTTTCCGGCCTCGACTTTTAGTTCGAGTAGGAGAAATCTGGAACGAGACGGCGCTAAGTTAGCTTAACTTACAGGAACCTGTCCACCTGACCAGGTGAGAGGTTTCAGCAGCTGTTACAATAAAATGACCAACAGCTGAGAAAAGCAAGACTTGTGTTTTATGAATACCATAAATTATCCACTTTTTTTTTAAATACAAAAACTAACGACTTTATTTTCAGTTTTGCTTGAAAAACGAAACCATCTTAAAACGTCCCAAATTTATGGAAAAAGGTTTGCTAACTTTCTGCTCCTGATGAAATGTTTTTGTCTAATTTCAGGATGAAACCCCCGGGAACTAGATGAAACTCAGCTCAGGCTCAGGTGTATAAATCAGGTGTTAGAAAAACTTACATGATCATTTTCAGACTTTTTTAACACAGAACAATGAGCATCTGAAAAGCAAACAGAACATTTTAGAGCAAAGAGGAACGCTGGTGAATCCGGTGGGTGGGTTGCCAGGTTGGGCTGCCAGGTTGGCGTACGTACCCATCATATCAAAATATTCATCCAGTATACTGTGACAACAAACGTAGTCGTGTCTATGCTCCTCCAGAGTCCAGATAAAAAGCCGGACGTCGTGCGCCGAGGCCTGCTTTAGATACTCCGTCACCGTCAGGCCGAGGCGCCAAAACAAATCTGGTTTAGTGTCCAGTTTCTCTAAAATCATTTGCTTTAAGGGGTCAAAGTTCAGCAGCACCGCCAGGTCCAGCTGCTCCAGGCGCTCAGAGTGCCGCTCGATGAAGGACTGCGCCGCGGTCAGCCCTGCAACCAGACACAGGCAACCAGAAACACAGCAATTAGACGGGCAACCAGAAACACAGCAACCAGACACAGGCAACCAGAAACACAGCAACCAGACACAGGCAACCAGAAACACAGCAACCAGACACATGCAACCAGAAACACAGCAACCAGACACATGCAACCAGAAACACGGCAACCAGACAGAAAAAGCAACTCAAACATCCAGACATGAAGTAAAATCAGTTTCATCTGATGGCATTTCAGGCTCGAGGCGTTTAAACGTTTTTCATCATGAAAACGGAAACATTGCAGTTTGACGCCATCATGAAGATCAATACACCCAGATTATTGATCAATGATCCAGTTATGAATCAATAGCAACTCCAACCAGGCTAAGGGTGGAGTAGAACTAGGTGGTGTAGAACCAGGTGGCGTAGAACCGGGTGACGTAGAACTAGGTGGCGGAGAACTGGATGGCGTAGAACTGGGTGACGTAGAACTGGGTGACGTAG
>NW_006800736.1:51421-53262 GCF_000485575.1 Poecilia formosa | reverse complement strand
CTCCAGGCCTGGAGCTGCCCACCCCTGTTCTAGAGCAAATACTGAAACACAAACGAGAAACGAAGCTGCGCTTTAGCAGAAGTAAGAGCCTGTATAAATGTTTAATGCTGGTTTCAGGGCAGCGCCGGTTCCACTGGACCATCATTTCCGATATCTGAGGTTCACTGTTGGCCGATTCCGGTCCGATACAGAAAGACAGCTGGTTGATTTAAAACATTCAAGTTTAAACATCATCTTATTCCTCTGCACCAGTTCATTTAAATTCACCAACAGCGCCACCAGCTGGTCAAACATGGGAAATCAGCTTTAATTAGTTCATTTGGTGCCGCTGGGAGAAAAACAGTCAACAGAAAATAAATTAAACTGAAACTGGTTCATTAGTTGGTCAAACGTTATGAATAAATATAATGTAAAATAATAAAGCTCGATCTCGCTCAGAACTGAAAGCGTAGAATTAGACTGAATAGATCAGACATGTCTGATATTAAATCTATAATTTTTTCCAATATCTTTTTTATTGATCTGATATCAACATCGGTATCAGTCCAATTTCCATTTTGCTATTGGAAGCTGAACTTTTCATCAATATTAAGATTTAATGCATACAAATCTAAGCGCTTGACTGAGGATGCCATCTCCACTGCTCTTCATCTGAGCCTGGTTCACCTGGAGAGCAGAAACACCTGCGTATGGATGATGTTTTTGGATTTAGCTCAGCGTTCAATACGATCATCCCCCAGGATTTGGTATGCAAACTGACCCCCTGGGCTTCAATACTCCACTGTGCAACTGGCTGCTGGACTTCCTCACTGACAGAACTCAGTCTGTCTGATAATAACACCTCCAATGTCATTTCCTTAAACCCTGGCTCCCCCCAGGGCTGTGTCTTGAGCCCCCTGCTGTTTACCCTGATGACCCACGACTGTCGTCCCAGGTTCAACACCAACCACATCACGAAATATGCAGACGACACAACAATTATGGGACTCATTCAGCACAACAATGAAGTGAACTACAGAAAAAAGGTACAACATCTTGTGGACTGATGCAGAATAAACAACCTGCTCCTGAAGGTCGACAAAAGAGATCATTGTCGACTTCAGCAGGTCTCGACCCAACCACACCTGTCCTCACTAACGACAGAGCAGTGGAGATCGTCAGCAGCACTAAGTTCCTGGGGCTTCACATTACAGACGACCTCAGCTGGACACCTCGCATCACTTCACTGGTGAAAAAGACACAGCAGCGCCTGCACTTTCTGAGACGAATGAGAAGAGCTGCCCTCCTCCTCCCATCCTCTCCACCTTCTACAGAGGAACCACTGAGAGCCTGCCAGTACCTCCATCTGGTCTGGGAGCTGCAAGGCCTCAGACTGGAAGCCTCTGTGAAGGCTCATTGGGACTCCACTCCCATAAGCATTGCACTGAGACGCTGCTTAGCCAGAACAAACCAGATCCTCTGACTCCACCCATCCTCTCCATGGTCTGTTCAGACTCAGAAATAGCCGTCTCCTACTGGCCATCAGATTGCTCAACAATCCCATCATGAAGACTGTCTGAAAGTAACAATTATTATATTATTTAATTATAGGCACAGCTGTGTTTCTGTGTGTGCTCCGGTGGCCAAGCGATGACATTTCATTGCCAATTTTACTTATGTTTCTTTGTGCAATGACAATAAAGTAAGTCAAAGTCTAATATTTCTGATCTGATGTCTATTCTGTTTTATTTGTTCTGAGGCCAAACGTTCTTTGCATTGGAAAGTCCTGTGGAAGGAAAAGTTCAGAGTGAAGCGGACCTTTCTGCTGACTCGGCGATCCCGAGTCGTCTTTCTTCTGCAGG
>NW_006800736.1:50820-51411 GCF_000485575.1 Poecilia formosa | reverse complement strand
GAGGTCAGAGGTCAGAGGTCAGTCTGATGTCTGGTTTCCAGCTGGAACAACTGGAGCTGTGCTCTAACTCTATAACTAATAACTGGATCTGGTTCTGACCCGTCAGTCTGAGTCCTACCTGCGCCGTCCAGCTGACACGCCCACTTGCTCAGCTTGGCGTTTATTCCCACGCAGCCGCTGAGCTGCTGGATGAAGACCCGGGCCCAGACCCGGTTCTTGCGCTCCAGCAGCAGCTCCACAGCCTGGCCCAGCGTCTGCAGCCGCTCCTGCTGCCAGTTGAGCAGGCGGCCGGCCAGGCGGTTCCCCCGGGCCCAGTCCAGCTCCAGCCAGGGCCGCAGGCCGCTGGCCAGCGCCGACACCTGCAGGCCCTGCTCCTCCCGCAGCAGGTCCAGGTTCTGGTTGATCTGCAGCAGAACCCGGTCTCTGTACACCAACCAGGCTGCAGCAGAAACACGACAGGACAGATCACTGAAAAACGGGAAACCAGAACAAGTTCTTCTGGGTTTGGTTCTAGAGCAAATACTGAGACACAAATTAGAAACGAAGCTGGGCTTTAGCAGAAGTAAGAGCCTGTATAAATGTTTAATGCTG
>NW_006800736.1:41324-49050 GCF_000485575.1 Poecilia formosa | reverse complement strand
ATTTTACTTATGTTTCTTTGTGCAATGACAATAAAATAAGTATAATATTTCTGATCTGATGTCTATTCTGTTTTATTTGTTCTGAGGCCAAACGTTCTTTGCATTGGAAAGTCCTGTGGAAGGAAAAGTTCAGAGTGAAGCGGACCTTTCTGCTGACTCGGCGATCCCGAGTCGTCTTTCTTCTGCAGGATTTCGTGGCTGATGGTTTGCTGATCCTTAAACGTCTGTTTGAACTGTTTCCTCTTCTGCTTCTGATCCTCTTTGGACTTTAACTTCTTCACACTGGCAACAAAAACCAGAAGAAAAACAGAGACTCGTTAGTTACCCTTTAACACAGCGCCAACTAACACTGACTTTAACAATTGATTAATCAATTGATTGAATAAAAATGGACAAATTCTATAAATCTGTCATTTAACCAATGTTTCCTCTTTTATATAATATTAGAAATACTTTAAAATATGCAATTAAACTATTAAATTCCATTTTAATTAAACATTTTATTGGCTAAAAGGCAACATTGTTTGAGTCTGATGAGTTTTAACTAAAACATTTTCAGACCAAAGTGTCTAAAGTAGGGATGCACTGATCACCAATCATCGCCAATCACCAATCATCATACACTATTTCATGGAAATCAGCCGATTATGATCAGCGGCTAATCGATCACGAATAGTCTAAATATTTTTGTTTATCCTAAATCTAAATTTATGCATCATTTTTGAGTCTGTTTACTAGTTAACGATTAATCAATTGCTAAATTAGTTGATTATTTCAACTATCGATTAAGTCAGTGGTCCCCAAACTACGGCCCGCGGGCTGGATCCGGCCCGCCTCCACATTTGGTCCGGCCCCCTGAACAATACCAGAGAGCATTCAGATTTTTTTCATATACCGTATTTTCCGGACTAAAAGCCGCTTATATGTGAATTTTTGTTCAACCACCAGGGGGCTCTTTAGCAGGAAGTGAATCATTGGAAGTCAAAATTGGAAATAAAGACATTAAAACTGAATTAGGTTTTAATAGGGAATTGAAATGTGAGAATGTTGCTGATCAGTTAAACAGCATTGAGGGGAAAAAGAAGATTTTTCGTTTTTTTTTAAATACTGGGATCATTATGAGAATTTGAGGTATAGATATTAGGGTCCAGCAGATGGCAGTAGTGCAACAATAATGGATGCAAGCTGCTGTTGAAATCTGAAGAAGAAGAAGAAAGCGCCCATTTTCATTTAGCTCATGCTGGTAGCAACACGAAGGATCAGCACTTTGACTGTTACAGTTTCCGTTCAGAAACTACCGTAATCAGTTCAGTTAAATCTAAACTTGGCACCTTTTTCTTTTTCAACCGTAAGAAATGTGATATTCAGTTGACCTGTTGTGACTCAGATGTTGGCTGTCCGCCTCTCTGCTGCTGCATCGCTGTGGAAAACCTGGAGCAGCAGAGAAATCTGAGGCTTATANCATTCAGATTTTTTTCATATACCGTATTTTCCGGACTAAAAGCCGCTTATATGTGAATTTTTGTTCAACCACCAGGGGGCTCTTTAGCAGGAAGTCAAAATTGGAAATCAAAGAAGAAAGCGCCCATTAAAACTGAATTAGGTTTTAATAGGGAATTGAAATTTGAGAATGTTGCTGATCAGTTAAACAGCATTGAGGGGAAAAAGAAAATTTTTCGTTTTTTTAAATACTGGGATCATTATGAGAATTTGAGGTACAGATATTAGGGTCCAGTAGATGGCAGTAGTGCAACAATAATGGATGCAAGCTGCTGTTGAAATCTGAAGAAGAAGAAGAAAGCGCCCATTTTCATTTAGCTCATGCTAGTAGCAACACGAAGGATCAGCACTTTGAATGTTACAGTTTCCGTTCAGAAACTATCGTAATCAGTTCAGTTAAATCTAAACTTGGCAACTTTTTCTTTTTCAACCATAATAAATGTGATATTCAGTTGACCTGTTATGACTCAGATGTTGGCTGTCCTCTGCTGCTGCTGCATCGCTGTGGAAAACCTGGAGCAGCAGAGAAATCTGAGGCTTATATGTGTGTTTACTGTTTTTTTGGGGGGTTTTTAACTTTGGGGTTGTGGCTTATAATCCGTTGCGCCTTATATGTGCACTGAATTCCAAAATCTGTCCCTGACACAGAGAAGTAAAGTGTACAGTTCGGACGGCAGCAGCGATAAACCAATCAGTGATTGTTGTCCGAGTTGTGCAGCATAGCCTCGGTAAAAACCAGATCGGTTTTTCCACGCATCACCGTCCCTGTTCATCTGCGACTCCATGCGCGCCCGTCTCACTGCTACTGTGGAAAAGGAAGCGAAGCAAACTGATTCGGAGTTTGCCGTCGTGCCGGGAGGATTAACAGAAGAACTCCCACCGCTGGACATCGGTGTAAACAGGCCGTTCAAACAGAAGTTGGGAGCGGCGTGGGAGCGATGGACGACAGACTGAACACAGTTTACTGAGACGGGAGGCGGCGCCGGGCGAGTTACGCCTCCATGTGTGGATGGATGGTGGATGCCTGGGCTGATGCATCGGCCTTAACTGTCTGAGCTTCACTAAAGCTGCATCGCTGCTGAACAGCCACCTGGAAACGAGTCCGACTCCGATGATGATGAGAGGGAACCTGGCATGTTTGATGGCGAAACATGCTGTTCAACTCAGATAAGAAGAGGAGGACTTTGATGGATTTGTGGAAGAAGAATAAAAAATAACGTGAGTGTATTGTTACACAGTCGAATAAAGTTCAACTAACCTTACTGTTTTGTTTTCGTTACCTTTTTTTTTTTGACCGTAAGTTTTAGCATGCGCCTTACATTCCTTATGTATGGATTAAATACAGAAATGGACGCCGTAATTGAGAGTGTGCCTTATAATCCAGTGTGCCTTATGGTCCAGAAAATACGGTATCTTCTTTGAAGAAAGTATTAGAGCCATTTTATAATCACTTCTCTGGTTTTCTGAGAACTCGTTGGACTTCAGCTTCCTCACCTGGTGGCTTTCTGGTTAACTCGGGGTTTCTTCGGCAGCTCCGGTTTCGTGATCGTTGTTTCAAACTGAAAGCACAAAGCAAAGCGGTCAGCTCTGACCCGCCGTTCGCAGCGACGCTCCACTGGTCGTTTTCTCACCTTACATTTCACCAAACCCGTGGGACCAAAGATTCGTATAGAGCAGATTTTACCCAGACAGTCGGGAGTCAAACACGCCTCATTCAGGACATCCTGCGACACAAATATGCATTTATCTCCATGTCGGGGAACCAAATCTGCAGGAAAGAGGAATGAAAAGCAAACCTTTTCATTCTTTTCACTGAATTTGGTCGACTTTAGGCTCTTCCAGCAGCTGATGTGAAATTCAACCTTGCAGCTCTGACAGCAGCATATCTGAATGTAGCCCTGAAACGACAATCTTCTCGTTCAAAACTCAGTGCGTTTCGCTCCCAACCACAGAAATGAGCTGCTGCTTACCTTGAAATCTGGGTCAGTGAAATAGATCTCAGCTTTTAGAGGGCAAAGACATTTTTCAAGACGACAGACAGCGTCAGGGGCGGGGGGAAATCTACACAACTCTATCGATTTCTCAAGCATCTCCTGGAACACAGACGGGATGATTCAGGACTGTCCTCACCGTTACACATTCCAGATCATTCAGGACGCACCAACCTTGAATCTGTCTGCTTGTGTTTCTTTAACAATCTCTTTGGTTAAAGGCCAGGTGAGTTTACCTGGCGTAATTTGATTCTTCACCATCTGCAGCGAATCTGAAAACTGCTGCATGGCAACTTTAAACCTGAAAAACAGGAGGAGACACAGCTGGAGAGCAAGAAACGAGGACACAGGAGACACTTCCTGGAACGGCCTAGACAAAACCTGATCACCACTAACTGAAAATCGGATTTCAGTTAGTGGAGCTGCCTGCACAACCAACCAGAAAGCAGCAACAACTAAACTTTTGTCTTTTCCAGCAGCCATTGTACAGCAGGAAAACCAGCTGACCAAATGCTGGAGATCAGCTGGGTTGCTAGGCAACAGGGTTGTGCCGGTCAAATGCAATTTATCAGAACACGTTTTCCAAGCACCAAAAATAGCAACTTATTGCCAGAAATCAGCTGGGTGTCTTTTTTTGAAACTAAAATTTAGGAACAAAACTGCAAAAGGTAAATTTTGTACAACAAACGTACCGGTTTTCTCGTAGAAACACTCTGCCAATGGCGTAATAAACCAGGCACTGGAACGTTCGCTCTTCAAACGATTTCATCCTCTCTAGGAGTTTCTCTGCTTCTGCCAGTTCCTGCAGCAACAATCATCAAGAAAACGGTTTATAAGCACACAACAGAACAGAAACGACAAAGTAGGAGCTGAGAAACCAACTAATCTGGGATTGAGAGAAAACATTTCCTCAGACGTTTAAATTTTAAGGGCTACATTGTTGCACAGCTGCGGCACTCAGAGGGCAAAGACATGCCCTCTGAGGCTGCCGTCGCTCTGATCGGATTTTATTCCTTCTGGTTCTCGATGCTGCGAAGTCGGAGAACCTAGAGGTGTGGCGATCGATCGGCCGCCGATCATAATTGGCCGATTTCTGTGAAAAAGCGTATGATCGGTGATCGATTGCTGTCTCTTGTTGCCGATCACAAACGATCACCTGTATCTCCTGATTCCTTCTCACTGCACAGCAACAAATCCTGTAGTGAGGAACTTTAACTCTAAGTGAATGGGACGTTTCAGAGTTTCAGCAGGAAACAACATGGCTGCCGCGTGGGAGAAGCACGACACAGTGCATCAACAGTAAACTCTTACAGCGAGCAGCTGCTTGGAGCTGCAGCAGGGAACTTAAAAAGATTTTAGATGTTTGTTAAAATGTCTGTTATGTCTAAATTAGGTCAATTTATTGCCAGATAATATAGTATCATTTATGCCTAAAGCAAAAAATTAACAGCCATTTCAGGTGATGGGCAGAGATCGGCCTCATGGATGATCGGTATCGGCAGCAGAAACCCTGATCGGAGCGTCACTAGTTTAAACAGTCTTCAGTCAGAAGCCGCTTCAAATCCCCTGCACTGACTGCTACTGCAGCACGACTCTTTGGAGATGCTTGGATGATACGAGTTACGATGAAATTTAACATTTCTGAATTGAATGTTTCTGAAAAAAACAACTTGGGCATTTATGGTGACAAATTAGAGTTTAGAGTTATAATAATTAGAAATTCACTGTAAGCCTTTGCAGCCTGATGGACTTCAGTGATTTTGTTTCCAAGCTGTTCTGTAGATGTGCGGTTTTTGTCTACTTCGAGTTGCCAGACTGGTTCTAGTCAGGCATTAATGTCTGGCTGCTTAATTCAACACAAGCTGATCGTTTTCTGGACGGCTTCTTTCTCCCGTGTCCATTTCATCAGGTTGGCTGTTTTTAATTTATGATGATTTAAAGACATCTTGATGAAATATGATCCAAATCGCATTTCTGTGGGCAACTCACCTCCGGCTGTCCGATTTCTATCAAGGCCGACGCTCGACCGAACAGCAGCAGCAGAACATCCAGGGAGGAAAGTCCCAGTTTCTGAGAAACAAGCAATCAGACGCATCAAGTAGGCACTGAAACAGATTAGTCGCAATTAATCAATAAATCAAATTAGGGCTGTTGTAAACAAATATTTTAGTAATCGAGTAATCTATCGATTATTCTTACGATTAATCGAGTCATTCTAAGGATGATTATTGGTCCCCGAAAAACGATGAAAACCCGGCATCATCATTGAGCAATAAAATCCTCCCAGACCGAACTTGAAAACTGGACGTTATGCTGCTGACACTTGGCTTTCGTCAACAACTCAGGCGGAAGTCAGAGCTCTGTGCAGCACAAATAACGACCCGGCCGGAACACGGCGCGCTAAATATTAAAACATCATTTAACGAAGCTTCCAGGCAGATGATTTTCCTCAAGGAATTTTAATAATCGAGGAACTCGAATCATTCGAGGAATCGTTTCATCCCTAATTCAAATAATCGTCAACTAATTAACGGGAGTGAACAGGTTAAAAAAAACGTATCAGTCAAATTCTCCCACTGACCACAGTGGAACATCACCAACCAGACTAATCATGACCGGATCCCGTTTGGTTACAGCTGAACCCAGCACCGCTTCCCGATGCTCCGCCCATCAGCAGCGGCTCTCTGAACCCACATGCAGACGGCGGCAGAGATCGCCTCTATCAGACCCTCAGAGTGAAGCTTGGACTTTGTTTCCAGACGTTAGACGTATTTTAGAAGAGCGTAAAGCTGCCAGGTTGGAAGCTTCAACACGCAGAGCGACGCTGATCATCATGCCGCGTTGCCCCACATTACTCCGGTAGACTTTTAGTAAAATGTTTCTGGCACTAGTTGCCTTTATTTGACAGCAATCCGGCAGAGAGGCCTGGGCCCAGCAAACAGAGGACGGGAGTCGGACTCCAGATACCCGGTCTACTGTCTGTCTATGCGGGGCGCCGCGCTAACCGCTGCGCCGCCATGCTAACCACAGCCATGCCAACCGCTGCGCCGCCATGCCAACCGCTGCGCAGCCATGCTAACCACAGCCATGCTAACCGCTGCGCCGCCATGCTAACCGCTGCGCCGCCATGCTAACCACAGCCATGCTAACCGCTGCGCCGCCATGCTAACCACAGCCATGCTAACCGCTGTGCAGCCATGCTAACCACAGCCATGCTAACCGCTGCACTAAGAAACGCTATTCAACCCTATTCCGGTAGCCTTTGCTGGAATTTTCAGTTTCTCTGTGGTAAATTATTTACATTTTTATACAACTTGAGCTGTCTGAGGAACTCCCCTAGCTCACTTTCATTTTCTTGGAAAAATCAGTTTCATCACGTGAATGCGACTAGTGGACTGGCCCCAAAAAAGTCATTGCAGAGTAAAGAATCGACTAGTTCAGGGGTGGGCAGCTCCAGGCCTGGAAGGTCTCCTGCAACTTTAGATGCATCTCTACTTCAACACACCTGAGACAAATAATGAGGTTGTTAGCAGGACTTTGGAGAAACTGACTGCAATGAGGAGGAGATTCATCTGTTGGATTCAAGTGTGTTGGACCAGGGAGACGTCTAAGAGTTGCAGGACTCCAGCCCTCCAGGACCAGGATAGCCCACCCCTGGAATAGTTGATGCACCTACTTCCCTTACAGATAAACTGAGCGTTACCAGACATTCAGTAGTTTGTCCCAGACGTTCAGTAGTTTCTTACCTTGGGCGTGGCTGCCTCCAGCAGCCCCAGTGCCTGGCTGAAGGCCTGCTCTGCGTTGCGGCTGCGCAGGTCCGACAGCGCGCTGTGAGCCTCGTGCACCAGAAACCGCAGCTCCTTACATAAATCTGCTTTGCTGTCGGCCATCTTCTGGTTCTGATGGACCCAAACGAAGCGGGTCAGAGACAGAGAAACCCGGGATGATTAAAGGAGCTGACAGAAGGAAAGACTCACCGCTTCCTGCGTCTCGCTTTGGCTCTTTGACTTGTTCCTAGAACCACTGAGGTCGTCGCGCTCACTGCAGACAGAGCAGAGTTTCCAAAGACCATCAGCACCACAGGGTACGACAGGGTACTGCAGGGTACTACAGGGTTCTGCAGGGTACTGCAGGGTATCACAGGACACTACAGGGTATCACAGGACACTACAGGGTACTGTAGGGTATCACAGGACACTACAGGGTATCACAGGACACTACAGGGTACTGCAGGG
>NW_006800736.1:21053-41073 GCF_000485575.1 Poecilia formosa | reverse complement strand
TATCACAGGACACTACAGGGTATTTCAGGGTATCACAGGACACTACAGGGTACTGCAGGGTATCACAGGACACTACAGGGTACTGCAGGGTATCACAGGACACTACAGGGTACTGCAGGGTATCACAGGACACTACAAGGTACTGCAGGGTATCACAGGACACTACAGGGTACGACAGGGTACTTGCAGGGTATCACAGGACACTACAGGGTACTGCAGGGTATCACAGGGTACTGCAGGGTATCACAGGGTACTGCAGGGTATCACAGGGTACTGCAGGGTATCACAGGGTACTACAGAGTATCACAGGGTACTACAGAGTATCACAGGACACTACAGGGTACTGCAGGGTATCACAGGACACTACAGGGTACTTCAGGGTATCACAGGACACTACAGGGTACTGCAGGGTATCACAGGAAACTACAGGGTACGACAGGGTACTTGCAGGGTATCACAGGACACTACAGGGTATCACAGGGTACTGCAGGGTATCACAGGGTACTGTAGGGTACTACAGGGTACTGCTAGGTATCACAGGACACTACAGGGTACTGCAGGGTATCACAGGACACTACAGGGTACTGCAGGGTATCACAGGACACTACAGGGTACCGCAGGGTGCCACAGGGTACTGCAGGGTACCGCAGGGTACTGCAGGGTACCACAGGGTACTGCAGGGTACCACAGGGTACTGCAGGGTATCACAGGGTACTGCAGGGTATCACAGGGCACTACAGGGTATCACAGGGCACTACAGGGTACTGAAGGGTATCACAGGACACTACAGGGTACCGCAGGGTACCACAGGGTACTGCAGGGTACTGCAGGGTACCACAGGGTACTGCAGGGTACCACAGGGTACTGAAGGGTACCACAGGGTACTGCAGGGCACCACAGGGTACTGCAGGGTACCACAGGGTACTGCAGGGTACCACAGGGTACCGCAGGGTACCGCAGGGTACCACAGGACACTACAGGGTATCACAGGACACTACAGGGTATCACAGGACACTACAGGGTACCATATGGTACAGGGTACTACATATAGTACAGGGTACTAACCCTCTACATAATACGCCACCGCTATGCTTTGCAGAATGAGCTTTCTAGAGATGGAGGAAGTAGGGTTGGGGTCTGTTTCTGATTTTCTAGGCTCCATAGGAAACTTGTCAGTCAGCCCTAGATGTAACCCTAACCCCCCAAATATAACCCTGTGCTAAAATTACATATGGTCTAGTCAAAGAAAGAAGCCGGTTTTGTTCTCTGACATCGTTCTGTGTGTACAGGGAAGGAACCATCTTTACGAAGATTTTCACTGAACAGGAGGAAGACTGATGAGCAAATCAAACGGACGGCACGTGACCTCACTGACCTTCTGGACGTTTTGGGGTCTTTGAGTCGTCCCTCCGGGTCGGACGGCACTTCAGAGATCCAAGAGATTAAAACACAGACGGTCATTAAAACTCTCAGCAAAACATACGACATGTAAAACACATCCATGTTCCCTCGGGTTCGTTTGGTCAACCAGGACGAGAACACTGCCGACCAATCACAGAGCTGCTTCCTGAGAACGTTCCTTCCCGTTTATTTTCGAGTTCTTAGGAAAACGGCTGTCAAGGCAACGGTTCTAAAAGTAAGGCCGGTTTGAATTCATTTTGATTCAGAAAAATTTCTAATTTTACACACAAGAATTAAAATCAGAGTTCAGACATTCAGTCGTTTGGATGATTAAAGTATTTTTGGCCCAAATCAAGGACGGACCGCCGACAGTCGCCGACGGACTCTGGTGAGGAGGGAGCCGGGTGTTTGGAACCATGCATTCAGCATCAGGATGAGCTTTCTGCATTAAAATGATTATTTGGGCTGATGTGATGTTCTGAAAAGCAGAATTTTGGGTTTCCATCAGAGTTCAGATAATCGATTAGTATTTTCCTCTGATTGATTAAATTCCCCAGCTGGAGCCCAAAAGAGGAAATATCAAACTTTCTGTTCTTGGGTTTAAAATTAAACAGGTGGATCTTTAGTATTAAAGTGAATATTTAATAACATGGAATAAATTCAACACCAAATTATTTAAACTGGAAAACAAACTAACCTGTCTTTTTGTCCGTTTTCGTCTCGATGACCTAAAAACACAAATTAATGATCAACATGAATTACAGCCAGATAAAATAAAACAAACACTCAGCAGTCCTGACTAAAACAGAGAACAGCTGATGTGAAAACAAAGACTCAAAACAACCTCCGCTTGTTTCACATTTTAAAATTGTTGAAGATTTTTAGTATATGTTTGGGAAAAATCTCTGGCTCAGTCTAAAGGATCCCAGGTTCTCCTGGCGGGCCGCGTGTAGCCACACAGAAAACAACAATGAGTGACGTCACAGAGTTAGAGTTTAATCCAATAGAAGACAACGTATGAAATTACAACAGAAACTGCAGAACAACAGAGACATTTTACCTCTTTTACCTGATGGAAAAGAAGAAGGAAAGAAAGAAAAGCAAAGACGTCTTTGGAGAATTGCAAGAGCAAATCTGATTTGTTCCTCACGTGCACAAATTTTTGTAGTAAAGGCGCATTCTTGTCTTTTAATTTATTCAAATAAGGCATATCTTTGCTCATCCAACCAGAAGCTGTCTCTGACCCTCTCTAAAGTTAGAAACGCCCTGCAATTTGTTTCCAAGATCAAAAGCCATTTGTCCCCTTTGTCTAAACAAAGTGGAAGCAGAGCTTCTCCTCCACTGGCCTGAACTCCTGCTGTTTCACGGCTTTTCACAGATCAGTGTGAAGCTGGAACTTCTCCTGATTGTTTCCCAGACAGACAAAAGGCACTTTCAAAAAGATCTTAGCAAACAATCTGAGTAACTACAGGTAACATACAGGTCAATAGGGCAGAATAAGTTATTAATCTGAAATCTATCATTAGGCTATTTCAATCAAGACATGTTAAGTTTTAAAACTAGCATATTCTAAATTTATTTTCTTAACAAAATCTAGCTTAAATATTCATGAAGTCTTTAACCCAAAAGAAAAGTTCGATAATCAGCATCTGCCAGCTGAATGCTTGAGGTCGGCCGACTTCCTGCGTTCAGACAGGAAGTCAGCGACTGCTGCAAACTTTGAATCGAGCCTTTGAACATCAGTGGCGGCGCTAAACTCCTGGACAGTAAAGACGGATTTCTATCGAAAACTTAATCATTTAAGGGTGAAAATCGTCTTCCTGATTTTTCACGCTGCTCAGAATGAAACCAAAACCTCATGGAGACGAACACAGATCACAGACCCAAAACGATTAACTGGCTTAATCCTTTATTGAAATAATCAAACGAATTTAGTAATCCATTAATTATGAAACTAACTGATTACAAACTGAAAGATGGTGGGAAAAAACTGTTAAAACAAATGGAAGAAAAATATTGCCATGTTGTTGCATTTTAAATGCTTATTTTCTTATTAAAAAATGAATTTAATTATTTAGTTATTTGAATCTTAATGTATCTCTAATTCTGTATAAAGATTCACAGTTTTTTAATTCAATAAATTGATAACTAAAATAATCAGCTTTCCACTTTGAATAGGTTCAGAAAATCTCTTTTCTGTGTTTCACAGCATCCATTTTTTAACTCGTTTCTCAATTTTTATTCAAAGATGCTGGAAGGAAAACCTGCTGCTTACTTCAATTATCAGGCAATAAAAATATAGAGATAAAAAAACAGAAAAAACAGGAACTGATTAAGAGAAAATGAGAAATATTTAAAAACTGAAGGAAAACTGAGTTTACAGCTAAAACACAAAATGAACCTGAGGCTGTAAAAGCAAAACAAATGTGACTCACCTTCGCAGCTGAGCTCCTGGTCGGGTTGTTTTTACCGCCTGTTTTTGTCGACTGAGGGATTTTCTTCACCAGCCCAACCTTAAAGCTGCGGCGCGTTAAAAACAAGCCCAGTTAACGACTGATTATTATCACTGTGTCAGTAAAAAGGCAAACAGACTAACCTTTGAGGCCTCTGCGGCAGCTCAGCTGGAGGGAAGACAGAGCAGTGTGAGTTTCACTTTCACAAACAGGAAGCAATAGCGGGCAGGAGCTGACTCACTTCCTGCTGCCATTCACCAATCAAACAATAAAACACAAATAAAGGCTGGAATAAAAAGCCACTTCTGGTTTGGGCCCATAACTCCCAGCTGATGGAAACGAGTTGGATCAGTACCAGGCAGCGGCTCCGGCCTGAACTTCAAGAACTGCTGGTCCAGATCTCTGAGTCCCTCCGGGTTTTCTCTGCACAGCCACCGGGCGGTGCTGTTGGCCTCCAACGCCAGGTCCATGGCCCCGAGGAAGAACAGAGCCTCGCAGTACCGGTAATGGCCCTGTAGGGGGAGGCAGCAAAGTCAAGCAAAATGTCACACACACAAAAAAAATCAGGAATTCAACCGATAAAACATCGCCAAAAAACATCCAAAACATATTAAAGCATATTTAAATAATAAGAATTATTAATTAGGAAACCCTAGGCAGCTATTAGAGCAGCCGGACCGTACCTTTGCCCAGAGCGGGTCGATGAGAACGGCACGTTTTCCATCTCCTGCTGCTTTTCTGAAACAGGAAAAACAATATTAAACAAAAAATATACACATTTCTGTCTATTTATACGAAGTTTAACTTTTAAACTTAAGATAAAGGTTAGAGAGTTTTTATTACATGAAGATAGGGCCTGTCACGATAACAAATTTTGCTGAGCGATTAATTGTCTAAAAAATTATTGCGATAAACGATAATATTGTTTCAAGACCTTTTGACACTGATTTAATGGAAATGACTAATAATGCATGTGATTTCCTGCCATAGATAGACTTTATTTTTAAAAGAATAACACTGGAACTGATAAACTAAACAAAACAACCAAAAACAAAAATAAAATGGATTCTCAGTCTCCATTAACAAAAAACGTACTTGAATAAAAACTAAACAACATGAAGCCAAAGTGGAAATAAATAATGCATTCAACCAAAAGAGTGCAGATTATGAAGTCTGTATCCTGTATTGGTCTTCAGTAATCACCAGATTTAATGGGCACATCCGACTACCTAATGCATTAGTTCACACTACACGATTTTTTGTGTATTTTCTATTTTCTCCTTACGACAATCTTAGATCGTTGGCCGATCTAAGATTGTCGCTGGTGATTTCGTAACCGATCATCCTGCAGTGTGATGTAGATCGTCGTGGCCGCTCCGATCTAAATCAGGGTTTTTTCCCCGACTGGGAGTTTAACGCTGAATGTGACAGGTAGCCAATCAGAAAGCCGGATTCTCCTCCTGCTTTCTGAGGGGAAATTATGGAGGGGAATCCCAAACAGCTGACACGGCGCGACACGATGTCCAGCGGACATCGGAGATGATATGTGGAAACAACATTAATGTTTATTCAACATTTCCTGCAAAGAATATAGAAATGACAAGGAGAGGAGTTGGAGCCAAATTGCTACCGCAGTTGATGAACCCGGTAAGTTTCCAGCTGTTCTTCGTTAACGTGACATAAATAGGTTATAATGATTTTCATTCAGTCAGGACTTTACGCCGACTCTAGCCACATGCATCACAGGCACATTCTAGTAAAGCATTGATTAATGCCTGGTTTTAAAATTAGTTAACTGGACTTGTAGCCATTACTTTGTGCCCATTGTTGGACACCACACGGCTGAACCCGATTGAACCGATATACTTAGGATTTCTATCGGCTAATGTGTCTCTCAGGTTTAGAAAATGGGCCGACAACTCGTGTCGTGTCTGCTGGACATTACACTAAGGAAATGAGGAAGAGAGGGTCAGTGGAGAGCACCAGAGCTGAGTTTTTATCATTAGGTGTCAGCAACAGCAAGAAAAAAAAAAAAAAAAGCAGGAAGAGACGATAAAGCCGATAATTAAAATGAGGTTGATAGGTTTAATTTAATGTGCGATTAATTGATTTATCGTTTATCGCGACAGGCCTACATGCAGATCATGTAAAATAATGACCAGATGAAACAAAGAAAATTATAATTTTGTAAAAATCTTAAGTTTTTGCAGCGATGGTTGATTTTACTCACAGATATTCCTTCTGCTTGATGTAGCACAGCGCTCTGTTCCCGTACAGGATGTGATTATCAGGACTAAAACAAGGAGCACAAAATTATCACATTCAGGACACAAAATACAATTAAAACCGTTTTTATGACCAGTAGAAATGCTTGAAGCATTTTTTATATTTTCTGGTTTAAAACTGAAATCATAAAATTTAAAAATGGATTCGGGACATAAAAACTTCTCAAAACAAAAAACACGGACACTAATGAAACTTTCACTTTTGTTCTTTTAGTTTATGAAGAGATTTTATTGGAACTAGGGCTGTTGTAAACAAATATTTTAGTAATCAAGTAATCCATTTATTATTCTTATGATTAATTGAGCAATCAGATAAAAAAATTATAAAATAAAATATTGGTAAATCTTCCATAACACCAGCGTTACTATCAGATATCATATCAGTCCATTTTTTCCTATTTGAGCTTCCCTAACAGAAACTAACCTGTAACAATAACAGCTCACTTTCCAAGTTAACCTGAAGAAAAGTTACACAAAGATCTGAAATTATAATCAATGTAATAATAAAGAGGCTCACAGATACGTCTGTTATCCAGCTTTTAGTTTCTGTTCATCTTCAGTGAGTTTAACAGATGAACTCTGACCTTGGTCCAAACCTGCCAAGCTTTGGGTTTGACAATACGGGAAATGTCTCCTGGATTGGGGGGTTTGGGGTTGGAGGGCAGGCGAAGTAAGACCGGAGGAGCAAAACGGGATATTTACGGCTCCTCCGTTCGTCACTCAGAAACTCATCTACCAGCCGTGTTCCGCCTCCCGTTGGTTCAGACCGGGATGATATAAATTTATTGTCGGTTCGTCCTAAAGCTGCTCTGACACGGTCAGCATCAGCCGCCAGCCGTGTTCAGTCTCTGCCTGTAGAAATCCTCCTCAGCTCTGAACCAGCAGCTCCGGAGCAGAAAGGCTGCCGGACTCCGGGATCGCTCCGGTTATTTAAGGAAGTTTATTGGTCCCCGAAAACGATGAAAACCCGGAATTATCACCAATCAGTAAAATCCCCGCGGGCCGAACTGGAAGATTGGACGTTATGCCGCTAACACTTAGCTTTCGTCAACAACTCAGAGGTGGAAGTCGGAGCTCCGCACAACGCAAATAATGTTCCGGCAGGAACACGGCGCGCTAAATGATAAAACATAAACTAACGAAGCTTCGAGGCAGGAAAATTTTCCTGGAGGAATTTTAGTAATCGAATCGGTTATTAACTTGGCGCCTCACACTCTGAGAAGATGAAGCCGAATGTTAGTCGAATCATTCGAGGAATCGTTTCAGCCCTAATTGGAGGTATTGAGAGGAAACATTGTTTCATCGTTGACACCAGAAACTCACTAGCATTTGATGGCGTTGGTGTAAAACTTCAGAGCTTCTGCATACTGCTGGGCCTGAAACTTCTCGTTCCCAAGAATCTTCATCTCTTCACTTTCCTGAAACAAAAAAAAAATCACAGTACAGAAAAATTCTGGGGCAGAAAGAAAAGAAATCAAATCAATTATTTTTAATTATTCCTTCATTTTCTCTAGAAAATGTTTGTGGTATACGGCAGCTCCTCGTTTCTACAGCGACAAACTTAACAAAACGTTTATTACAAACGTATTTATTTTTCAAACTGCACCAAACAAGATTTCAGTCTAAAGACAGAAATGGATCAGCTGACGTTTTGATCAAAGTATTGATCATCAATAACTGAAAACATCTGTTAGAGAGCTGCATTCACTCACTCCCATTTATTGACTACATTTTTAAAGTATTGGTAGGTTGATATAATGTTTTGTTTTTATGTCATTAAAAACAAAAAACTGAAGAAAATGCATTAAAATGTCCAACACTGCAAAAAAAATCTTACCAAGTTGATTCAGTTCACTTGAAATAAACTTTAAACAATTTTCCAGTCCAATATCAGAGCTTGATATGCCTTAGTATTGATGAAACAGTTTCAGTAGGAGTGCATTTCACTTAAAACATGCAAAAGTCTCATTAAGGGAAATAATCTGTTTAATGAATATTAGATTTATTGACTAAAAACTAAATATTTTGCTGAATAGTTACTTATGAGTTAGTTTTGTTTTATGTAGATATTTTCTCCATAGATCAGACCAATCTACTTGTTAGAATTGTGTGTTTTTACAGTGTAGAGGATTTGATTGTTACCATTGTAGACGATGCATCGGGCGGTGCCTTCAGGGACCTCATCGTACCGTCCAGGTTGTTGCTCATCTCCCGGATAAACTTGGCATCTAAACAAAAACAAACAATTCACATTTTAGAAATTGTTTGTTTTTAATCAAACAGAAAACCTTGCACTCTAAAAACTAAAACTTTATCTTCCCAAACCCTTAGGCTCACACTCTGAGATAATAAAGGTTTAATTTTTAATCTAACTTGGCGCCTCACACTCTGAGAAGATGAAGCCGAATGTTGCGTAGCAGTTGGGGAATCCTCCCAGGCAGAGCAGCTGTTCCCGTCTGAACCGATCGCCCAGCGTCTCCAGCCAGCGCACCGCTTCCTCCAGGATCTCTGGAGAGCAGTGCTGCAGCGGAAAGTCCCGATGTTACTGAACGCACCAGTACTGGCTAACTAACATAATACATGATCAGCACAAGTTTTTTATCTCCTCACAGCCAGACTTAAATTAAGTTGTTTTATGAATGGAAAATGTCAGACAACGAGATGTGAGCCAACCAGGTGCAGCTTACCTGATGCAACATGTTGCAAAAAATGAAAATGTGTCTGGAGGAATCCTTGTCCAACTGCAGGAGAAACAGAAAACATTCAGAACTAAACATCAAGAAGAGAGACGCATCATGTTTGGAACAAAACAGCCACAAAACGAATAAACCCGGATAATTAAGCAAAAATATCTGAACATCTGATATGTCATCAAGTCAATAACTATGAGCAGCTAGCTGGGTTAGCGCTAATCAGCCAGCTGGCTGCTTAGCGCTAACCCAGCTAGCTAGAGGTGGGACTTACACTTGCCACTTCCAGGTGCAGCAGGATCGTTTCAACCACCTGAATCCTGCGGAGGTTCTCCACATCCAGCATTTCACTTTTCCTGCAAACAGAATAAAATCTCAGCGCTTTGCGACGATTCCCGTCTGATCTGTAGCAGCGGGCCGAGCTGCGCTCACTCTTCGTTGATTAAGCCAACTTCTGCCGCCCAAGTGAAGGTTTTTGAGATCTCGGGCTGCAGCAGCGTGGGAAACCAGAAGACGCAAATTCTCATCCGCTGAGCGCCTTCCTTCTTGGTTTGTAAGGGGATGGAGCCCCACTGGCTGAACACTCTCTCTGGAAGAGCAGCAAGCAAAACGTTGCTTTTACCTGGACATATTCAGTATGAGATTAGCAACATAGATACGCCGAGGAGACGCGGCTCCACATCACAGTGCCACCAGGTGACCTTTGACCCCATCCAGTCACTCAACAGATGCTGAGAACAGATCAATGAGTGGATGTGCCAAAACTTTCTGAACAGAAACTGAAGTTTTTAAAGAGCAACCATCTACAGTTATAGATCTAGTGCCGTATACCTAGAATTATGAATCTAGAGTTCTAGATCTAGAGCCGTATACCTAGAATTATGAATCTAGAGTTATAGCTCTAGAGCCATATACCTAGAATTATGAATCTAGAGTTAGCACAGCTTGGTTTCTTCCAGCTGCCAACAGTCACCCCATTGTAGCCAATTCAGCAACTTTCTTGATGTATTGAGCAACATTTCAGACTAAAAACTGGCATTGGCCAAAATCGGAATCGATAAGTTAGGTTTTTTTAAAAGATCGGTAGTCGACGATCAACCAGAAAACTGCAATTGGTGCAGCTCTAATTCATGGCACCGGAAACAACGTTTATTCTTCAAGAATATTCTCATCTGAAACTAATCACTAGACTGACCACATTATTGGCAATAAGTTACATTTATTCATATTTACTCGTAGCCTCGTGGAACAAAAAGTGGAGAAAATAAAAACATTCCAATCAAACTGCCATATTTCTAAAATAACTGAAATTTATCAAAACTCTTATGGTGATAATTTTTCACAATACAGTAAATGCCCAACTCTGTTCCATCTTATTTTCTGTTCATGTTTTTATCATTCAAGGCTTTTTGAACTTTAAACAAATTAAACTTGAGACGCTACAGAAATGAAAACATTCCTCACGAGTCACCATTTTAAAGAAAAAGCAGAAAAAAATGGTGGAAAACTTTCATAATATTTAATTTTAAGTCAATCCTAATAAACACATTTCCTATAAAAGTTTTAAATCTTTCTTACCTGAAAGGTTTATTTTGAGGGCTCCGTGAGATTTCTACGACGCCAAAAGAAAAACTGGTTTAGATGAAGAACAAAACAAACATGGAAAATGTTTGTTGGATTTTTACCAGAAACTTCTTGTTGCGGTGGAAACCCCAATCGCCATCCGAGTCTGAATCCGACATTTTGCTCAAGTCTGTCCAAACAAAGTTTACAGCATTACAGGTTTTACTTCCTACTCTAAAATGTTATTTTACAATAATGTACAAACTCTTTGACTAGCATTTTGACATTCTAGTTTCAGACTTTCATTTGATGCAATGAGTTGCTCATTAACATTAAATACTGGCAGGAAAATTTAAAGTCATGAGGAAAGCAAATAAATATAAATCATTCAGGGGGAAAATAACAGCAAATCTACATTATTATTTAATGTTTCCAATCATTACAATATTCAGATTTATCAGGGAAATCCTGCTGGAAAGCTAAACTTTATTTCAGGTTCGGTCTCTAATCATTGTTCAGTGTGAATCCAAAAGTAGTGGGTGCAAATTTAAATAACGTGAACGCATTTTTATTTTGTTTTCTAGATAAAAACCTGGCATTTTGACGGTGGGGCAGACTTCCTAACATTCACTGTATTTATGTGAACTGGACGTTTTCCTGTCCTGTGGTGGCGGAACGGCCAGGTTGGCATGAAGATAAAACATAGAAAATTACTGATAGATGTGCAGAGCAACATTAGCTAAAACATTTAATGAAATAGAAACTGGAAGTGGAGTCGGCCTGAAATAAGAGGCGGGCTGCTGCCAGGAAACATTTCCTCCTCTGGTTTAAATAAATCCTCCGATAAAAGTAAAAACGCTCCGCAGGGCCGACGACTCGTTTTATATCACTGGACATTTTTCATTAAAATCTGACTTTAAAATGTCAGAGAATATCTTAGTTACAACATAAACTTTACGTCTTTAACCATGGAATATTGACATTTTATCCAGTTTTATAACTTTATGACAGAACATTAGAAAAGCACCAACATGAATATTTGGGCCGATGTTGATAGTTGATATAAATATTGTCCATATTAAAGATAAGAGATATTTATCAGTATCCAAACATCAGGACTGCAAAAAATGATTATATTAGTCATCAATTATTCTAATTTAACCCCGATTTTAAAAATAACCCTTTTATACAATACTACAAATCCAAAAAGATGCAAGTATTTTATTTAAATTTTCAAATAAACATTTTATTGCCTACAATGCAACATAACTTGATCATTTATAGCAACAAAATATATATATTTCTAACATCAACATGTGGAAAGCTCAGACCTTTCTGCTAATCTGTTCATTATTATTACTTTGATTTATGCCAGGGATATTTGACTGTCCAGCTGAAATCTTGACTCATTTCAATCAATGATGCACAACACAGCGGTATTACCGCCGGTATCCATAAGGAAAACAGGTCGATATTTATCATTTATTCCCGTCGTATTGCCCTTTATCAGTGTTTCTGCGCAGCTCTGCGGGGGTTTAAAGCAGCGCTGCGGTCATTTCTCCACTGTATTATGAAGGTAGAGATGATATCGGTTATATTAGGACAACAGCATATTGTGGATATTTACAAATGTTCACAATGGACAATCACTAATTTTAAGAGAAACAAACTGAGTAAATACCCTTTAGGCTTCCGCACTATTTTGCCCCGGGGTTATAAGATTGTAAACCAATATCTGCCCCTCCCTTGGAAAGCAAACCACCGAACTGCAGGTCCTCCTGTTGTAAATTAGAACAAACACAGGAACAAACCTGATACACCTGGCATTGAGTCGGTGTGCTTTCTGCGCCAGTTTCCTTCGTTTTCCTAATAAAATGCGGCTGCGCCAGATTTAAGGAACCACGTGTGGGTGTGGCGGGGACCAAACCTGTCTTCGGTTCCCAGACAGCCAAAAATTGCTCAATATGTCCAATACTCACAGAAAAGCTGAGCAATAACCAAGCACGACTGACATTAAAAAGCAACAAGAAAACAACCAATACTCAGAGTAACCCAATGCCTGAAACAACTCACCACCCCATTGATGCAACATTAGCATTTTAGCTCACTTACTGACTTCCTTACAGGGCCGACATCCTAACAAGGACATAATCTAAAGCCTTTCGAAGTTATTAAATGCAATTCCTTTCAAAGTTCAAGGTATTCTAACACTGTTCTAGATTTTCTCAGCTGTTCGTCGCGTTTCAAACCATTTTCAGCCTTTTGTTTTAGCGCCGTAGACCGTTAGCTAAAACTAGCTTTTCAAAATTTCATCGAAATATTTTAAAGCGATTGAAAACAGAGTCAGACACAACCTGCCTTATGAAAACTGCTGATTGAAGGTTTCACGGTGATATTCTGTCTTCCTCAGATCATAATGTGTTGTATTGTTTGCAGGTGCTTCGTAAAAACAAGCAGCTACACGCATCAAAAGGGTTTTCTTCTTCTCCAGCGTTGTTCTGCAGCCTAAGCGAAGAGCGCCCCCAGCTGGCTTTATTTAAATCGGAACTCTGTAACCTTTACACTTAGTTCCCGAGTCACCGGAGAGAATGTGTGGACATTTCATCACAAATGTTTGATAAACAAAATAAGAGCTGTGTCCTTTAAACACTAATCAATACAGGATGAATGGAAACAGACCCCCAACTGTAAGTTTTCAAAAATACTTTATTGATCCCAAAGGAATTTTAACAAGTTGGAAAGATCATCCATTACATTACATTTTCTTTTGGGGGAAAATAATTTCAGGAGTAGTTTTACTGCAGAAAACATTTTACTTTTGTTTAAGTAAAATTATCATTAAGTATTACTAGCTCTACTTGAGAAAGTTTTTTGGATTCTCAATCCAGTGCGAATAACTTTACTGAATAAAAAAACTAAATATTTTAACCAAAGTACTTGAGACACAGAGACAAACTTACAGTTTAAGTTTAAGTGAGACCTTGTTTGTGCACAACGTTTTCTGTTTTCGTGTTATTTTCCTTCTGCTAAGCCTGGTGAGTCATTTATAGATAAAAAAGAAACACTAAAAATGTCACTATTTATGAGGCGTATTCTATGACTTTGTATGTCTGCGTTTCTATGATTGAAAGCCTTGTTCCTGGAATGTACAATACTAATAAACTTTATCCATTGATTGATTGTGTATAATAATTTGTTTCATGAGTTTATAGCAAAAAGTAATCATTTGAAAAGAATTTCTTCTACTTTAATTTTCTATTTTGTTATGTTATTTAAAAGTTGTTTTTGTAATTTTAGTCGTGAAAATACGGCGGAGTGTTAGGGCCACACTAAGAAAAATTAAAAATTAAAAAATGAGGTTACAAGAATAAAGTGTCGTAATATTGTGATAAAATCATAACATTACGAGAATAAGGTTGAAATTTGATGACTTTATTCTCTTGATTGTATAGTTTTATTTTCTTCGTTTGTCCCTGTTCCTCCGTCGTCTTAATCTTCCATAATTTGCAGCTTGTTGTCGCTGTGAAACGTCGGGCTGACGCTGCGCGGCTGCGGGCCGTTTCTCTCGGTCCGGTTCGCTCGCAGCTCAAAGTGCTGCCTCTGCCTCAGCAGGCCTCGCAGGAGTTTCTCCGGATACAGGAAGAAGTTCCTGCTGCGCTGCAGGTCCTGCGCCTTCATGATGCGGGTCACCAGGGCCTCCTGGATGGCCGCAGACTCACAGGGCCGATGCCGGACGCCGTGACTGACTTCCCTCTGCGGCTCGATGACCAGCAGACCCAGCTGTCTGAAACACGGCGCTGCTGAAGCGTTTCTGCCCACAAGCTGCCCGCAGCTCCTCTGGTCGCCTTCCGTCGAGTTGGCTTTGGCATCAGCTGGGTGAGCCGTCACATTCCCGATGCTGGAGGTGTTGCTGTTTTCCACGCTGCTGCGTTTTGGCTCCAATGTTCCTCCCGCTTCAGTCTCCAAAATGTTTTTACGTAAATAGGCGACGTAGCCGCTAACGAGGCGATTTAACCCCGTCTTATAGGACAGACGCAGAGACTCGATGGACCCAGACGGCACAGAGTGAAGGCGAACCTGTTGGAGAATAAATTCAGATTTACTCTGTTCCTGTTTCATCCCCAACAGGTTTGAATCCAAAAACTGGCGGAAAAAGCGGCTTTCTATTATCAATCCTTGCTGAATTATTAATTAACTGGGATAAACATCAAAGTTTCGGTTCAATGTCTGCCAGGCCTGAAGTTGCTCATATGCAAATTATGGCAAAATACGGGAAAATACAACATAATAATACGGCATGATTATCCACTTCAACTAAACAAATGGATCTGCTGTTGGAAAGGGATGTGTAGACTAAAAAAGTAAACCTTAAAAAGTTTGATAAGTTTTTCTTGTTAAAGGAAATTTTCTAAGAAATTGGAAGAAAATGTGGTAATTTCTGAGCAATAAAATCCAGATTCAGGTTACTGTTTCTTTGAAAATGCTTGCCGAATTTAGCCAAGTTTTATGAATTAATTAAAAGCAGATTTGTGCGCAGCAAAATTAGTATTTGTGTAAACATCACATCTTTATTTAAAGACAAATAATTTGTGTTTTTCCCAACATTTTCTACTGTAAGATATTACTTTGTGATCAGTTCTTCCAAACTAAATATAGAAAGTCTTTCTGTCCTTTGTACTTGTGTACGGATTTTGTTTTAATCTTTAACAGATGTCAGGGGCCACACGCAATCAGCGGAGGGCCACTAACGGCCCGTGGACCGCACTTTGGACACTCCTGCATAAAAGAATACATTGAGAAATTACTTTTACTTAAATATTTTAAGTACGTTTAAAAGCGAGGTAGCTACTTCCTTTTCCTCAGGTGTTTTTGCTTTTAGAGTACATTTGTCTGTTTATTTTTTTTCACCTGAAGCTTTAAGAAAAACAGTTTTTACAATTTGTTAAAAGTTATTATGTCGTGACTCTATGACACAAATGATCTGTGAAAAAAAACAGATCGAGCTCGTCTGACCTCGCTGCAGCAAACAGGAAGGGGCGGGACGGACCGCTGTCAGTCTCTTATCTTATTTGGAAATGGGACCATTGCACTTCGGAAGTGAAGGGGGCGCTATTTCCTATATTATCCGCGGTCTCCCGTTTTAAATTTCTTTTGAAATCTCTGCTATATCTTCATCTTTAGGAAGGAGTTTCTCTCTCAGAATGTATTTGAACTTCTCTCTTTTATTTCCTATATATACGACTCTACCAACAAAACAAAAATGTGGATTATTGCTTGTTTAACAACCCTGGCTATTCATCTGTGAACCTAATTAATTTGTTCATTATTGACTTTTGCTCAATTAAATTTCTTATGTATACATTGTATATGGTATTTTTATTGTTGTTGATAATGTTGTTTTTCATGTCTTATTTCTTTTGTTCCTCCTATAATTGATGGAGATATATAGATGTTATTTACAATGTATAAAGGTGTTGTTTATGTCCTAATTAGCTCTACATCCTGAAGAAAAATATGGTATTTTAGAAGATAATTTATCTTTCACGTTGCCAGTAATGGCGAAATTAATAGTAAACAATAAAGATTTTGTGGTATTCTCGTTTAGTGACGTAATTATATTAGTTGTCTTACCACCGCCACGCCACTAGAGGCAGTAGCAGGCTCGAAAAGATGCGACTAAGAAGCAGATTTAGAAGTACACAGAAAGGTGCAGAATTTGTTAAAAGCTGTGAGCTGCGCTGAAGTAAATAAAAAAGAGAAGTTGAAATACATGCTGAGAGTGAAACTCCTTCCTACAGATGAAGCTGTATCACAGATTTCAAAAGAAAATTAAAAGGAGAGACCGCAGATAATATAGGAAATAGCGCCCCCTTCACTTCCGGAGTGCAATGGTCCCTTTTCCAAATAAGGTAAGAGACTGACAGCGGTCCGTCCCCGCCCCTTTCTGTGGTGGACTTGCCTCCCAGTGCTCCCAGTACAAACTGCAGAAATGCACCAGTCAGAAACCACCAATCAGAGTCAGGAGGCGGGGCTTAGTGCTGTCATGTCAATCACTCTCATGCTCAACGCCAAGCCAGTACATGAGGTTGATTGACAGCGCTAAGCCCCTCCTCCTGGCTCTGATTATTGGTTTTTGGTCCATTTCTTCAGACAGCAGCAGCAGATCGATCTTTTTTCATATCATTTATCTCATGACAAACACGGTGTCAGTTTGAATGAATATGGAAAACCAGATTTTTGTAGAAGTTTGATCCTTCTGGTTCGGCTCACCTGGTGGATCCTCAGGTGCAGGTGAAACGCGGCGCCGGCCAGCCACTGTTGCATGGCCTCTGTGCTCATCCTCTTCTTGGTGGTCATCCTCTCATAGTGGTCGATCAGCTCCAGGTTGAGCCAGCTGTCGTACAGCTCGGTGGCCTCCGCCATCTTCTCCTCGTCATTGGCGATGGCGGGGACAAGGCGCAGGTAGCGGTGGATCATCGATCCGATTCTGGACGAGGTGCTGACGCCGAACACCCTCTGAGCCTCGGATCCCTGCGGCGAAGCTGCAGCACGGACCTGATGGCAGCTTTAAAAGTTTGGCTTCATGGACATTACAGCAGCACAGCAGGGCCGGACTCACCCGGTCTTGGGCCTAGGCTGGAGCCGGTTTGGTGCCCGGTCCGCTGCACAAAAACTCTCCTACTGTTTACTGTAGGTGATCCTGCAGCTGTAATGCTCCAAAGATTCATGGAGTTCATCTGATCAATCAGTTTTATATAAAACACAATGTAAAGCATGAATTCATTAAAACATTTTTATAAAAGTAATCTTTGGAGCCCTGAGCTAACAACCCTGTAAGTCCATTCTAAAATATGTCCCAGGTCACACTAAGAAAATTACAAAATAATATAAAATTATGAGCTTAAAGTCACTACAGAATAGCATTATAATACAATGAATTGTGACTTTATTCTCATAATATTAATAACTTTATTTTTGATGTTTATCCATTATTGTTTTGTCCTTAATGCTAAAACAAAGAATTTAAACAGAAAAGCAAAATATTTGACGTACATGTTGGGCCACCTGGTCAAACAGCAGGGACAGGGCCAAGGCGACGACCCCTACGCCTCCGTTCGCGACCCTGCAGCCGCTCAGCTGTGCGGTGAGATTCAGGTGGAAGGCCGCCTGCTGCTCGCCGCTCATGCCCCGCTGCAGGAAGCTGTACCGGTGTTGCAGGGCGGCGGCAGAGTCCAGGGATAGGAAGGTGGTGAGCACCGGATCCATTGAGATGTCCGGGACGATGTTGGCGTCTCGGGCCACAGAGAACAGCTGCTGGACGGTGGTGGCAGAAGGGAGGCACGGAGACGGAGCCGTCAGGATCATGGCAGACACTGAGCTCCAGCTCGGAGATATGAGGCTTATCTGTGTTTATTTGACCCAGGCAGGCGAGGTTATCAGCACGAGTCCAGAGATCTGTCAAAGATATCCCAGTCTGCTGAAGAGCGATTCGTTTATTAGACAGCCTGAACGTAGAACCGAGAATTGATTAAAGGTTGAACAGGTCAGGACATTTCTATGGCCCATGCAAAACATGTTCAGCACATTTTGAAATCAATCTTAGATAATGAGATTTCAGGCTTTTGAAATGGCTCACTTTCCAGACACCAACACATTAAGTTATTGCCACAAAGCCATTTTTTAAACACTTGGGTTGTTTTTAGAAGCAGTGGAGTCCCAAATGGAAGAACAAAAATGTACTAAATATAAATTTTACTTAATAGGTCTCCTTTAAAAAGGCGTGACGGTGCTCCTGTGACTCTAGCATGAAACCTATTGCATTATGACATGGTTACTTTAAATACTAATACCCAATTTTAATTAATTTCAAAGAATTCTGTTAATATTTTACTTGTAAGGAAAAAAAATAAACATTTGTTGTTATTTTGCCATAGGATAGTTTGCCATACTTCTGGCAAAATATCCTGATGTTTCGTTTCTCGGTCTTTACGTCAAGGAATCATTTGCTTGGGGTTTCGTGACGTCACTGACCAAACGTTTAAAAATTGGACCTTGAATCAGCAAACACAAGCAAATCACGACCAACTGCAGCCACTATATACTGATTAGTTTTAAAACTCGTATGTGTGAAGCTGCTTTGACCGATAAACAGACATTTCCGGGTCAGAACCCATCAGACGCATAGATATAAGAGTAGACCCCGCATTGGACGCTCCGGCGCAGGAAATACGGCGGCCATCTTGGAGCGGTCTTCCCTCCTACTTTGCTCAACCAAAACAGCAGAAGATGCCTCAGCACTGAGGGATATTGTTGTTCTGGTCGATGGATTATTGATGTGAGGGCTCCACAGACAACATTTCACAAGTAAGATGGACATATTATTGTGTATATATTGTGATTAGAATATTACTTTACTGTATTTATGTCCACCGGCGAGATACCAGCTAATATTAGCTGCAGTGCTTGGTGTAATACGGGTTCAGCCCCGCTATGAAGGCTAACTGAGATTCCGAGCACCTGCCCTTTTTGCTCCTTGCCCCAAAGTGCCCTTTTGGTCAATTTTTTTATTTTTTATTTTTGTTGGTATTATTATTTTCTAAGCCCTCTTCTGACACATAATGACATGTACTAAAATTATTTTTTTGTTTTGTTTTTTTGTACAACATAATAAGCCTTCCGGTCACCTTGTTACTTTTGACCTTTTGCCCGTGACGCATGATGCAGTTGCCTCTCGCGCAGTGACATAAGGCGGCTAACTGGGGCTGAACGTAGCGAACGATCCAGATTTCAGATCAGTTTTTGGTGAATAAAGTGGAGCAGACCTGCTGCTTGTCAGATGATGGAAAACGTTGAAGTCTCGTTTCTGCTTCAGCGGTTTAAGCAGAGAGGAAATGAAATACAACAGACACTGACAGGCCTCTGTCTGCCTTTCTCTGAAGAACTACTGAGGGGAGGAGAAACTGTTCTTCTCTATCGATTCAGGATTTTTATCATACAGACATTAGGCTGCTGTTGTTGTGCTATTAGCTAGCTGCTAGCTAACGACTCTGCTAGAAAAGCTTGATAACTGAAAGCTTCTTCCCTGTGTACGAGGCACATCGCCCGTCCAAAACCGATCATCCCCATAATGGATATATGTCCGATCTTCTAATTTCCTTTGCTGCATAATGTACATCGCGTTTATTCTGGCGTTAAGTAAATGTATCTTGAAGGAGAATAGCACTAAAATAAAAGACCAACAAGGATATTCATTTAGACTTAAAAATAACTCACCCTGAATTACCATGATAGATATAATGTATATCATTAATGAAGGGGTAAAAACTCAACCCTGGTTCGCAGAGTATGTAGTTAAATTTTTCCCCCAATTATTCAATGGGAAAAAATAAACTAACCTCAGTTAAGTAAAATAAAATTGTGATCAAAACTTTTGGAATTGTAATGATTTATTTCTTAAAAACAAAAAGTTTTGTTTAAAAAACTTTTTTTAATTAAATAACAAATTTTTGTCTTGTGAACTTAAAAAGTTATTTGCCAAACATAAACTTTTATTTGCACGCATCAGAAATCTTTCGTTGCGACTTTGGGTATCACTTTATTTGAAGGTGGTTGAATAAGACTGACATGA
>NW_006800736.1:9480-20967 GCF_000485575.1 Poecilia formosa | reverse complement strand
TGTACCATTATTAATCTTTATTTATTAGTGTTTGTATAGTTATATAAATATGTATTGATATTACTAAATAATTTATTAAATAAATTATGAACAGCTGAAAGCTGTGTGCTTTGTAATATGCTCTTCATACATCGATATCAGAATATTCCATTCCTATTCTATTGTTATAGCCACTAAGCATATTTAAATATGATGAACTATGTATTAAAAACATACTTAAAAAATACAATTGTTTATAAATGTTGCTTTGATAGATGTTTGAATATGGTTTCCAGTAACAGAAAAGTTTTTATTTTTTAATTCTTTTTTTGAAGGTTTTGTTGGCTCTAGTGGCATTTATTTGAAGGTAGTTCAACAGGAAAGAGGGCAATCAGAGAAGGAAGACATGCGGCAAATGTTGACAGGACGGGAATCGAGCCTGCGACCACTGCCATGAGGACTAGGGCCTCAATACATGGTCGTGCTTTGCCCCTGCGCCATCACAGCACACCCCAGTAACAAAGTGTGTTATGATCGATTAAATGCGCTGATACGTCATTGTGCTGCTAAACACATAACGCTGAGTGGAGTGGTGGACCGCTCCAAGATGGCCGCCCTAAATCTCGTCAGCGACAATAGGCGAGAGCGGTCCATGAGGGTCTATCCTTATATTATGTCTATGATCAGACATGCTTCGCTCAACGCGATGACGTCATTGCGCGCCTCTTCGAAGCGTGCCCCGTCATCGGTCAGGGACGCAGAGGGGGAGTTGGTTCGTTCAGTGTCTCGGTGAAAACATAACAGGTGAGTAGCCAAGCGGATCAACGGGTTTATAACATTTTAATCCTGACAAAATGTAAGTATTCGAGGGAAGTATTAAAGGAGAAACCGTTAGGCTCCGTCAGCTCTTTAGTAGCTGCTATATCAGAGCTAAATCTGTTAGCCGCCTAAACACTCAGTTTGTAGGAAATATGTCCCAGACATGAACATATTAACGAAGACAGATATATGAAGGATATACGTTTATTCACCAAGCGACAAATCACAGGTTGTCCATAACGTATAATAAGGTTAACTCAACTGCAACAGAAGTCGTCCAACAGATCGCAGCTAATGCTAAAGAGCTGTAAATGAAGATCTCCCATCAGATTTAAATGGATAATTTATTGACTAAATCACGCGATTATAAAAACGTTTAATAGCATTTTCATTAATTATCCTTCTGGCAGCAAACAGCCGGATTTTTGGAGCATTTAACCTCATTTTGTTTCTTCTGACCAGCAGGGCTTTAGTTGATGTTTTTCCATCCTAACTCTTAATTTTTGGAAGTCTCTGCCGAGTTGATAGGAGAATAACAAAGCAAATATTTGGTGCCTCAATCAAATGGGCCCGTTTTTGACAAAGTTTTATTTTACTTTTAGCTTTAAGATAAATATTTTATGTTGCAGAAGCGTAAAATTACTCAACTAATACAAAATCAGTGGTGCTGGACTTTATCAATAACAATTATTTTAGATAAATGTTAAGCATCATTTCATTCATACTGTGTACTATATCTATAACATAACAGGATATTAACTACAAAGTATGTATTTAAAACAAAGTAGTTTAGAGACATAATTTTAATTAAAGCAAAGAAATCTGAGAAGCCACATAGTTAATCAAATTAAACAAAATCCAATGAACTCAGTGGAACCGGGACGATAAACAGCAGGAATTTAAAGAAATAGTTGATCATTTCTGGGACCTCAGTAGATTCGGAGGCATTTCCATTTCCTCCTCGGTTCTCACTTCCTAAAACAAAACAGGCATTTTGGAATAAAAGTATTCACAACTTGAGGAACTTACTTTTTCATTTAGTCATTTCCGTCAACGTTTTCCAGTGCCAACTTGGCAAAAGAGGAAGGAAGAGAATAAAAACTAGATTTTGTCCTAAAGACGGTTTTACCAAAACGTGATGTTCAAACAAGCCGCATCCTGCACATTCACCGCTAGATGGCAGTAAAGCAACACTCTCCTCTTTTCATTAATTTGATAAATTAATGAACATTCGGCATCATGTAGTGGGATAAAACGAGAGCATCAAGGTAAAAGAAAAGCGCAGAAACATGGGACTAGCACTAAATGCATATAAAAGGAGCAAGTATTTAAAACAAAATAAATGTAGATTCTTTGGCGGCTATTTTTCTTCAAAATGTCTAGAATAGACAGACGTTAAACACCAGACTCCACTGCCTAAAGTTCAGATTGTAACTGCAGAAGAAGAAACTCTGAAGGGAAGTTCAGTCATTTATTTATGAGTTTCAGTGTTTGTGTTTATTTCCAGCAGAGGAAATGAATGAAGAACGTTTTAGTTCAAACTGAGACACAAACCAACAAGCAGAGCGTTTTCCTCTCCAGGCCACCATGAGTCAGCGGACGGAGCGGCGGGGCATCCACGTCGACCAGTCGGACCTGCTGTGCAAAAAAGGATGCGGTTACTATGGCAACGCCGCATGGCAGGGCCTGTGCTCCAAGTGCTGGCGGGAGGAGTACCAGCGGGTCCGGCAGAAGCAGATCCAGGACGACTGGGCCTTGGCGGAAAAGTAAGAGCAGCCGCCGAACACGGCCGCCGTTTCAGCTCAGTGCGCCCGGCTCAACGTTTCCCCACCGCAGGTTGCAGAGAGAGGAGGAGGAGGCGTATGCCAGCAGCCACGTGGCGCACGGCCCGGCCGCCGCGGGCCACGCCTCGCTCGCCCCATTCTCAAAGTTTGAGGAGAAGAAAACCAACGAGAAAACTCGCAAAGTGACAACGGTGAAGAAGTTCTTCAGCCCTTCGTCTCGAACCGCCGCTAAGAAAGGTGCTGCTCGCTTCGTCACGCTTCGCCTGTCTGGGTCTGAACTCTGCTGCTGATTGGATCTGCTCCATTTTTAAGCTTTTTATTTTCACAGCGTGATACAAAGGGGGCAATAAATAGATTTTGCCAATTGATCACAGTTTAGGTGATAAATTGGATTAGAAATATTTGATTTCTGGAAAATCTGGATTTATTTTCCACCATGAAGTCTTTGGGTTTCTGTAGTTCAGGGTGATGTCATCACCCAGGTCGGCCATCTTGTTTGATAACTGTGTTTTACAGCCAAGCGTGCCGCAATAAGCAAATAATCAATAATAAATTAAAATTAGCGAAATAATTTCCATCTGATGGAGAATATTTTTTGTTTACAGACTTCATAATTCTTTTCATTTCTGATTCGGCTGCGTTTGTTTTTATTCCTGTTTTATTCTACAGTTAACCTATGACTAAATTAGTTGATTATTTTAGTAATTGATTTATTCTGATTAATCGCAACTAATGCTATTAATCGTTTCAGCCATTTACAGGAAACTCTGAAGGAGAGAAAGTCCGAATGATAATCCCTTTGGTGTTTTTCTGATCAGAGCCTCCGGAGGGAAAGTCGGCGTCTCCGTCCATCAGCCGCCGCGCCAGCTTCGACGCCGACCAGGTGTCCAAAGACTTCGTGGAGTTCTTGAAGAACCTTCACAAACCCGGCAGAGAGATCCACAAGCAGTGCCGGGCCTTCCTGGTCAGCATGTCCAGCAAGAAGGTGAGGACAGATCACTGGGCCACCAACCAACCAACCAACCAACCAAACAGTCCAGGAAATTTCACACAGATGGAAGTTTGAAAGTTATTATTATTTCTGGTTATTATTATTTCACTGACAGTTAAATAAAAAATTACATATGACCCAATTATTATAATGGCTAAAAATTATTTTTACTAACCAGCTAAGATTATTAAGTTAGTTCACGATTCTTTGAATCATTATTAATCAAGAATAATAATGAATAATTGTGATTATCACTATTAATCCAATTAATAGGTTCAAATCTTAGATTAATAAAAAACTTTAAAAATAGAAATGAGTTTAATGAAAAGTCTGTTTAAGGTTCTTTTAAAGACGCAGTAAGTGACTGTGTGTGCTTAACGTTAGCCGCTAGCGATTAGCTGGACTGTATGCGTGCTTAGCGTTAGCTGCTAGATATTAGTGTGACACTGTGTGTTTAGCAATAGCTGCATTAGCATGACTGTGTGTGTTCAGCATTAGCTGTTAGAAGCTAGTGGCATGAGCCACTAGCTTCTAACGTGACTGACGTTCTGTGTTCAGCACTAGCCTGCAGCCATTAGCTGCTAGAGTAAATATGTGTGTTCAGCATCAGCAGTTAGCTGTGAGCATGATTGTAGTTCTATGTTCAGCGTTAGCCGCCAGCTGTTAGCTGCTAGCATGACCGTGTGTGTATTTAGCATTAGCAGTTAGCTGATAGCTGTGTTAGCCGCTTGCTATTAGTGTGATTGTAGTTCTGTGTGTTCAGTGTTAGCTGTTAGCGGCTAGCTGCATTAGCCACTAGCCGCTCCGTTTGCTCTGGACAGGACCTGGGAGCAGATGAGCTGTCGGAGTGCGTTCAGGATTTCTACCAGAGCTTGGCCGATCGCCTCATGAGCCACTTTAAAGGTTAGCGCAGCAACGCTACCTGGTAATTATTTTAGATGGATGAATCAGCGTGACCTGGGCCAGCCACCAGGTGGCAGCAGCAGCGTCTCACTGGGTTACTCATCAGGGTCGTCAGAGTCGGTGGATCAGGTGATGGACCAGGTGGAGAAATACATCATGACCCGCCTGTACAAGAGCGTCTTCTGCCCAGAAACTACGGACGACGAGAAGAAGGACCTGGCAACCCAAGACCGGATCAGGTCAGCTCTTCATCACTCTCAGCATCACCTTCATCACTTCCTGTGTGTAACTCGTGTTTGTCTCAGGAAACTCCGTCTGAAAGTCTCTGTCTGCATTTTGTTACCCAGCAGCGTTTAAAGCTCAGGTCCGTGTTTCAACATGAGGACAGCTGCACACGGCATGTCAGCGTCCCCTGGGTGGCGCTTCACCCCCAGGGGACGCCCTGTGCTGAGCCTTGTTATCCCTCAGGGGGCGCTGAGCCGCTAGCCTGACTCGGTTAGCCTCGTGTGTCTGCAGGGCGCTGCATTGGGTCACCGTCCAGATGCTGTGTGTGTCCATGGACGAAGAAACGGCCGAAGTGTCAGAGAACGTGGTCAGAGCCATAACAGGTGAGAAACGACGATTCATCAGTCAGTTAAATTATTATGATTATTTCTAAAACTTTACGGCTTGTTTTCCAGATATTACGGTTTACATTCCTAAACGTTCCCTCTCTGTTCCAGTTCAATCCGATGGGATTGTTTGTTAAATGGCTGTAAATCATAATGATCAGTTTTAATAAGCGGTAACCGTAGCAACAGCGATGTGACTGAAGGCAGGGAAACCTGTGGTCTGGTTGCAGACATCATCGAGATGGACTCGAAGCGCGTTCCGCGGGACAAGCTGGCCTGCATCACTCGCTGCAGCAAGCACATCTTCAGCGCCATCAGGATCACCAAGAACGAGCCGGCGTCCGCCGACGACTTCCTACCGGCGCTCATCTACATCGTGCTGAAGGCCAACCCGCCGCGGCTGCAGTCCAACATCCAGTACATCACCCGCTTCTGCAACCCGAGCCGGCTGATGACCGGAGAGGACGGATACTACTTCACCAACCTGGTCCGCTTCACTCCTCACTCGCTTATCAAGAGAGAAACTGATTCTGTTTGGTTCAGTGAACTGGAACTGAGTTCATAAATTGCAGTTCAGATTCACCCAGAACACGATCCAGTGAAACTGTAAATAAAGTCAAATTAAATTCACGTTTGCTGCTTAGACAGATCTGCTCAGCAAATTTTCCACCAGTCGGTCAGGAAGCCGCAGCTCCGCCATGCTTTACCTATCAAGATGGCGCCCTCACTTCCTATTCAGACCAGAGGAAACTCTGTATCAGAAGGGTAGTTAGCAATGGTAGCTAGTTAGCCCCTCTCCAGCTAGTTAGCGGCTGACGCTAGCCGCGGACGATTCAGCGCTAACGGCTGTGTCTGTGTTGCAGTGCTGCGCCGTGGCCTTCATCGAGAAGCTGGACGCTCAGTCTCTCAACCTTTCCCCAGACGAGTTTGAGCGCCACATGTCGGGTCATGCCTCGCCCCGATGCAGCGGCTCGGAGGACGGACGGCCCGACGGCGGTCCCGGAGTCGGCGGTGCCGCCGGCCCGGTCCTGGCCCGGTTCAGCCACAACCTGCAGCTGCTGTCGGGTCTGAGCGCCCGGCAGGAGGCCGTGACGGCGGCGGCGCTCAGCCTGCAGGCCGACCTCCTGACCTGGACCGACGGCGTCCGGCGGGACGTCCGCCACATCCTGGACAGGTATCCTCTGGACACCAAGGCCTCCAAGGCTTCTGCCATCGACGCCAACAGCGTGGACGGCGAGAACCTGCCAGCACCCATCAAGCCCCACATGTTCGTCGGCTAGAGAGGAAACTTTAAAACTTGACCTCCGACCTCAGCGCCGAGGAGGCGGATCTGTAACTGGAAGCTAACTCACAGCAACACCTGAAAACTGATTCAGTTTCACTGATTTATCAGCAGATTGATCACAGCTGGCGATCAATCCATTTGATTGATTAATCAAATTTGGGGGTTTAAAAGATTTAATTTTTGGGAAATCTGTTTTTCTTTCGCCGATCTCCTTCTGTAGATCAGTGATGTCATCGCACCCAGATGACATCACTGATCCGGGGGAAACATTTAGCACTTTGTTAAAGTGAATCTTTGATTAGTTTGAATATTTATGCATTAATATACATTCATACTGAGTTTAAATATCTGTGACTGAATCTGTTTTGGTTCATTTCAGAATCACTTTGTCTTAATAAATCTGATTTTATTTCAGACTGAACATAAAAACGCCTTTAAAACATTCACTCTTATTTACGGTACATTTCAGTTTTTGACTCGTGTATAGAGGGATTTTAACTGATTTTAGCAGATTTTAACTTTTGTTTGATGATAAATTACACAATTTCAAATTAGTTAACTATTTCATCATTTTTAATTTGTGTGCCACATAACGTTTTCATTGGAAGCAAATAAAATTAATTTATTAAAACCCAAAGCTGACAATAGAGCAGATTTCCTATTGAATTATTGTCAATTGTCAACATAGAAACATAATTTATGCATTTGTGACTTAAGTGTTAAATATGTTTAGTGGGGCAATTAGCTTAAAATGTTCTTTCATAAACTTCATGTCACCAATGGTAACAGAAACTGTTTAATTGAAATGTTAAAATGAAAATGTGTTTAAAAGTAAGAATAAAATGATTTTTCTTTAAAAGGATGGATAACATTTAAGTGTTGGTATAATATTTCACAAATGGTCAAAACATTTTTGTTTTGGTGAAATAAAAAAGATGATTAATGCAAAAACTTTGTCCAAGATTCTAATTTCTGCATATTAACTTTGCCTCATAATATCCAACTAAAAATGCTGCAGTAAGTTAAAGTTTTTGTTTGTTAAATCAAGTTACATGAAACTATTTACAGTAAAAAGGCATAGACTGATTTTTCTCCTGCCATCAAAACAATTTTCTTTTTAGGTCAAAATTTTTCTGCATGTTTGGATAAAAATCCTGTCTGGTTTAGATGCTGGAGGGGTTTAACACGTAACCGTGACGACACTGCGCTCACACGTAACCGTGACGATCTTATTAGCATCTCAAAAGCTGAACTCTGACCCCAAGTCCCGAGGAGCTGAAACAGATTTGAAGTTTCTCTTAGCCAGAAGTTTAAAAACTGGTGCAAAAGCAAATGAGGTGGAGTAGCAGGAGCTGTGTTTCCACTGACTAGAACATTGTCACGATTTTTGATAAAAGTTTTCGCACTAGGACGAGATGTTTTATTTTATTTTCTGGCTGTGATCAGAATTGGCGTATTTCGCTAAACTGCAATGGAAACGGTTTGTTCACATCACAAGTCACATGACCAACAACCAGACGTTACTACTGGTGGAAACTACGAAGAAAAAATCCACAGTAAGTGGGACGAGGAGGATGGTGCTGCTGTTTTTTAATTACTTACTGTGTTAATCTTATTTGTGTGTAATTTAATAACTTACATGAACTCTGCAATTACAAAATTGTTTTTTAACATTAGTGGAATATCAAAGTTTTGCCCACATCTGCAGCTTCAGTCAGAGGCCTCTTCAGAGTCGCTGTAAGACTGACTGCTAGCAGAGATCCATCCTACCTACAGCATCGCCACCACAGATATAAGATATTTGAATTAAATGAAGCAACATTTAATTTCCTTTTGAATAAATACAATGTTTTTGAATCTATGTTGAAAAATGCTAAAGGTGAATTTATTTTATAGGAATTACTCAAATAGAATCTATTAAAACAGAAACAAAATGTTTAAAACAGGTTTAAAAACTGAGATATTGAATTTAAGTTTACTTCACAGCTTAGTTGTGGCTGCATGCATGTATAATTTTTGAGGCACTCCAGCTTTTTGCAGCCCAGTCATTTCTAAAGTCCATCTCAAACCTTTGATTCTGTCACCTCTGACCTGATTGAGCTTATTGATCGATTAATGTTTAACTGACAAGCGGCCATTTTCTTAAAAATTTTAATTTTCTCTTGTATCAAAACGGCCGACCGTCTCTCCATAACACAATGTAAAGGGTTACATTTTTCACACTATGCACAAATTAAAATATTAAATTTTAATTTGCTGACTGAATAAACAGAAAATTGTCGTTTTCACACAATATTAGACAACTTAAACATGTATAAATAAACAGGAACCTCCTAGCTTTAGCTGAATAGAAAAATGAAATAATTTAAACTTACCGTCTTCGCAGCTGCTGGTTGAAAAGTTTCCGCACTTCGTCTGAATGAGCGACACGAAGCTGAAACTGAAGCAGCTTAATGAACAGAACCGAATAAAGTTCATTTCCGTCCAACACCGCACTCTGTTCGGAATGTTTCTCTTTCCGGTTCCGGGACAGCCCGCCATCTTTACTTCTGCATTAACGACTCCCTTTAAGGACGACCAGCGACGCCCTCTATTGGATGGCGGCCAAAGTACAGCATTGAAACAAAGGTCTAAGAGCCATTGGAACTAATTGGGGCCTGCCCATGCAATGCATGTCGCAGGCTATTATGGTCTGTCTCGCAGCTCACCGACTCAGATGCACTGCAGGTGCTGCGGCCCGAACCGCTGTCTGAGAGGGACACAGCCCATTTTAAATGCCAGAATTACTTTAAAATATTTGCGCTCAGGTCTCGCAATGCATTGGCTGCAGTCGTTAATTACCATAGCGACGGAGCCCAGACAGAGGCAGTGAGAAGTCTCACAAACAGGCGCAGAGAAACGTCTCGCAATGCATTGTGGGAAAAATACATATTTCCTCGGATTATTCTTATTTTGCTTACATAAATGTATAATGTCTCAGGATTTTTGAGTGTGAATTAAAATCCTCAGTATGAAGGTTGAACATTTTCTAGAAAAAAAAAACAATTATCCACTGTCTTTATTTTTTTTATTTCGCAGCGTGAGTGAAAACCACACTTTCGAAGCTTTATAGTCGTCAGTCTTGGCGTGGAGTATCTACGAACCAGGTCAGCTACGGTACTGCGGTGGTGGACCAGGTGGAGCACGTCAGTATGGATATGCGCCCGGGTTTTACCAGGGTGATCCCAGCTGTGGTAATTGCTCAGTCGTGTTACTGTTTAGAGTCAGGACGCTGCGTCCAATCTGATGGCCATGCGTTGGGCAGGCCCCAGTTAAATTTCTTCAGGTATTTAAAATGTCTAGTTTTAATCCAATAATCTGCTATTAATTGTTAGTCGATTAATTGTTTACAGTCTATTAGCTTGAAATGGTAAATCATATTAAGTCTATTAACCAGAATGATTTGTGAAAACAAAACCAAGCAAAATACGTCCTCTGGTGCATAATAAGGAACTTACTGTTTATTATTGTCTATGATTTTAGGTAACATGTGAGGCAAATCTGGAGAACATCATCTAAGATCCTGCGCCTGACAAGAAGTCTCCAGTGTGCAAAAAAGTGACAAAATGCAGTTTTAAAGGGCCGTTGTCTGAAGTGGATCAGCTGTAAGCAGCGAGTCATGGCTTGGTCTAGTTCAATCATAAACACACACTTTTCATCCAGGGAAGAATTCCTCATTGGTTTCAACTAGAGCTTGCATCCATCCTTGTTTGTATCAGAGCGTTAATGTCATACAGTTTGTGCAGAATACCAGATAAATGAACTGTTACATGCTTAGATATAATTCTGAAAAAAGGTTATTGAAAGCTTTATACATACAGTAAGGCATAAAATATATACAGAACTAACCTAAAGGTAGTAGTATCAAACATCATTTAGATATTCACACAGAAACAAAACAAAGAATCCAAAACTGCTTATAATATGTACAAAAATACTTCTGCAAATACCCCTAGGAATATCTGGTTAGAAAAAATAACAGGGATCTGAGGAGACGTCACATGAAGCTGAAACATGCAGAGGATTCTCAGTCCAGCTGTGGCCTCATGTCGACATGTTCTGGTTCTCCAGGTGTGAATCTGAAAAGCGGATCTAGTGAAGGATTTTTACAGTTCTCCCTCCCGCAGTGCGCTCGCTGATCCGCTCGGTTCTCGCTACACTTTGGACTCGCTCTCCAGGTTGGCTATCTCCCCGTTCCTCTCGGCCGCCTTGTCCTGGCTCTCCGGGCCGGCCTTGCTGTCCTGCCCCTCCTGCTCCGACTCGGCCAGCCCCTGCTGGCTCAGCTTGCTGGCCAGCGACCAGGTGAGGGGCAGCCGGGCGCGGGCGGCCATGTCGGCCAGCTCTTTGGCGCTGCAGGCGGGCGTGTTGGTCTCGTAGATCTCATGGAAGCTGTTGTAGTCGACCTCGTAGAAGCCGTCCTCCAGCGTCAGGACGGGCATGAAGCGGTAACCCCACTTGATCTCGCTGCTGACGTAGGAGCTCCTGGCCTGACACGTCATCCCTGCAGACACAGCCAGACTCAGACCCTACCGACAACACGTCATTTATCACAGCTGATATGGTAAAAAAAAGGTGACATTAGTATAAATCTATGGCCTAAACAAAACCTTCACATTTCTGCACTAAATTATTCTTAGACAACCAGATTGCAGTTTGATTGATGTTTTCACTGTAAAAATCAGATGTGCAATTATAAAACCTCATGTCTTTGAAAAGCAGAAGTGGAGCCTCCTGCAGAAGTGTGCAGGACATTAGCATCTGTCAGATGCTAACATTAGCATCGTTAGCAATTAGTGCCCATCCATACACCTATTTTCTTCCACCTGTGTCCCATTGGGGTCAGGAGGCGCTGGTGCCTCTCCAGAGGTCAAAGGGCGAGAGGCAGGGTCTCCTGGACGGGTCACCAGTCCATCACAGGGAAACACAGAGACAGACAATGACACACACTCACACCTAACTTATGCAGACCAGTTAACCTGACAGCCATGTTTCTGGAGGAACCTGGAGAGAACCCACGTGTTAGCCGTTATTACTCATTGTCAATCCACCATTCTCTAACTGTGTATATAATAAACA
>NW_006800736.1:4731-9193 GCF_000485575.1 Poecilia formosa | reverse complement strand
AAATGTTGAAGTGTTTTTGTATTTGTAATTGTGCTTCGTTAATGTTGTAGTGTTTTGCACCTCAGGGCCACCGTAATTGAGCTTCTATCATTGGTAAAATTGGTGACAGAAATGGAGTCAGATTTGTGAAGATCACTGCTGCATTAGAGAGTAAAAAGCAGTAAGATCATAACTAAATATTAAAGAGTTTGACTTTATTAAAGCAGTAAAGTATGTAGCTGCTGTAGCTCCGTCTAACCACAACCACTGCAGACAAGCAGAGCCTCCAGTTTCCGGGCAAAAACTCATTCATTCTGCAAAACTTGCTGCAAGTTAAAAACTGGTTGACAAAGACAGCAGCAGAGTTCAGGTGAGGACAAAATGCAGCAACATAAAACTCAGAATCGCTGCGGCTGGCGGCACTTCCTCTTCCAGGAACGGCATCAAGTCAGGATCTGGGTCCCAGCGGCGCCGGCCCGGCTTAAAGGGCCGGAGCGTCAGAACGGCATGATGCTGCCATGACCAGGAAATCAGACTGAGACGTTTCTGACACAAGTCTCTGATTTATTCACCTTTATAGCTGAAACAATTAATCGGATTAATCGATTATTGAGATAATCAACTAATTTAGTAATCGATTAATAACTGGAGTTCAGATTCAAAATAAAACATTTTTGCTGAAAGAAAAACATATTCAGAGTTATGAATATGTACAAAACCGTATAAAAATGTAAATATTTGGCATTTAAGATAAAAAAAAAAAATAAACTCCTTAGTCTGTAAATGAATTCTACCCAGAACTCCTTAAATTAAATGGCATATTTAATTTCGTCTGATTTAAAATGTGTAAAATCATCCAGTTATTAATTTGTTCATTTTTAAAAAGATCAGCTCTGCTGTGTTGATGTGAAGTTAGTCAGAAATGAATCATTTTAGTATTTTTACCTGCAGAAAATGATCAAACATTCTCTGCAGGTAACAGGAAAGCTGTTAATAAACTGTTTTATCTTCTTATTTAGAAAAAGGAATTCAATTATTTATTTGTATTTTTTGCATATTTTCACATTATAAAAGCAGTGGTTAAATGTAAAAGCTCCAAAATGTGTAATTTTTATCCAATTAATCACTAAAATAATTTTAAAAATCCCTAATATGGATTATTTTACTTATAAAAAGGGATTCAAGGCTGAAAACAGTTTCAAAACTCTGAATCTTCCCTAAACAAGATTTTCAGTCATTTTGAACACTGTGGGTTAAACTGCACATAAATCTCAATTTTAATATCCAGTTTTTACTCTTCCTGCTGCTTTGGAGAGTAAAATATAAAAGAGTTTGAGTTTATGGTTTTCACGCCTGGAAGCAGGTGAGGAGGAAACTGGAGCCGTCAAACAAAACTCACTTCCTTCAGTTTGTCCCACGGTTGGTAAACCGTTCAATCATTTTCCATATTATTAGTTATTGCGCTCTGTGGCTGTCTGACGATTCACAACAAAACGCTCAGGCGTCAATAAAACACTTGATTTATAAAACCATAATCTGTTTTCAGGGAGAAGTTCTGCTGGTTGCTAAAAGGACAATCAAATCATTTCAGTTTAAATCTGTTTATGATTTCTGAGGGTGAAATTGTGTATTATTAGATGATGACAAGGATAAATTTAGAAATGTTTAGCTTATAATTTTCTGTCCAAATACATCAAAAGCAGCTTGTTCAGTGCTGACAAGTGGAAAAATGTCTGTGGAAACATAAAGATTTTATATTTTTGATTGTTTTTATAATAAAACATTAAAGAATCTCAAAGTGTCTGTTTGTTAACACGTCTGAGTGCAGCTTATTTCAAAATTCAACTTATTTAACTGGAACAAATAAAAATCCTCATTTCCCAAAAGAAGGGAAAATATTTCCAGGTCGTTTATTTTTTTTGTTCACGCAGAGAGATTTATATTTACCTGTAAAACAAATATGATTTTTGACATGTAGAAAATATTATGCCTCATCAAATCTTTTAGAGTTGAACATGTTAATTATATCTAGGGCTGAATGATTAATCAGGTTATGATTAATCATTACCAGATTAATGAGGTATTTATCAATTAATTATGTAATCAATAAATACCTAATCAATCAATTATTGACATCGTCATCAATTAATTTAGAAACTGATTAATAACTAACTGTAGTAAACAGACTAAAAAAGAACATCTGCTCTCCAGAGTCTGCCAGTTTTCATCGTATTAATCGATTAGTTGCTGCAGTAATTATATTAAATATTAAAACTTTACTCTCACTCTGCTCGGGTCCAAAATGTAAAAATGACTCAATCATGTTTCAGTTGCAGCGACCAAAATAAATGACTGCTCATATTTTTGATTAATTAAAACAAAATGTGCATCCTAAGAATTTGAGCTTTTGTGGAACTGAAACATAAAAATATCTTTTATGTTTCTATAATTAGTTTTAAAGGAAACCGATTATGCAAAATTTACATTTTGAGCATTTTTCTTCTTCCGTTTTGGTTTTTCTGCTTCTAAATCAGACCGAGCGCTTAAAAACACCCAGAAGATTTTGGCAATAAGTTCATGTTTCCATGTTTCATGGTGTCTGAAAAACGAGCTGTTAAAAAAAGCCCTGATTGTTAAGTCACAATTAACATGTATTACACCGTTACCTAGCAACCCCGGCTGATTTCCAGCGTTTGGTCAGCTGATTTTTATGCGCTGTACAATGGCTGCTGGAAAATACAAGAGTTTAGTTGTTGACTTCTTGCATTCTGGCTGGTTGAGCAGGAGGCTCCACTAATGCTTTTCAATGATGTAGAGTTGTATAATTGCTCGTCTGTTTGCAGCTATTTTCACTCCAGATAGGCACAACTAATCAGACTGAAATCTCATCATCTAAGAATGATTTAGTGATAAATAATGAACATGTTTTGTATAGGCCATTGACCGATCCTAATCTGTTCCAGGAAGCTGGTCACCTTTAGAAATCTTAAATTGGATTAAATATTGTGCAGTAAGGTTGTTAATTCCTGAGTGTGAGCTGACCTGTAGCCTCCACCATTCCCTCCAGGATCACAACGATCTCCAGCTCTTCCTTGGCCAGGTGAGCCTGGGAGATCTCCCAGAAGGGACTGTGCTGGTTTATCTCGTGGCAGATGATGAGCGGTGACACCAGGAATAGCCGGTCATCTCCGGTGTTGTAGCCAACGTTAATGTCCGTCTGGTTGAGAGGAATGAACTCCCCCTCCTTGGTCTGCTTGGACTTGATGAGTTTAGCTCTGATCGAAGCCTCTACGATGTGCGAGTTTCGGAGGTCTCCGACTCTGAACATCAGGCACAGCCGTCCGTCTCTCATAGAGATGACAGCGTTGGTGGAAAACACAAGAGTCTCTGCTCGTTTCTTGGGCTGCGAGATCTTAACAAACATGCAGCCCACCATGAAGGCGTTGACGATGGATCCCAGCACTGATTGGACCAGAAGCAGAACGATTCCCTCGGGGCATTTGTCCGTGATAACTCTGTATCCATAGCCGATGGTGGTCTCCGTCTCTATGGAGAACAGGAAGGCCGATACGAAACCGTTGAGGTTGTTGACGCACGGAGTCCACTGACCGTCAGCTATATGGTCCAGGTCGCCGCGCAGGTAAGCGATGAGCCACCACATCAGGCCGAAGAACAGCCATGTCACCGTGTACACCAGCACGAAGATGAACAGGTTGAACCGCCACTTCAGGTCCACCAGCGTGGTGAAAATGTCTGTCAGATAGCGGTAGGTCTCACGAACATTCCCGTGGTGGACATTGCACTTCCCGTCTTTCTGGACGTAGCGCTGGATCTTCTTTGCTCTGTCTATCTCTGCCAGCTGCTTGGGCAGGTCCTCCCGGGCCTGCTTGGGCAGTTTGGGCTTCCTGACGGCGGCCGGACTCTCCACATCCTGCTCCATGGGGCCTCAGTGGGATTCAAGCCTATGAGACAAACACGGAAACTGTTAAGAGCTGGCAGCTGCAGGTCTGATTGTCCTTTCTATGTTACCACTAGTTGTTACAAAATGCTATATATCAAATATGACTTAATAAATTCTACTTCCTGATTTAACGCCTTGAAATTGGGTCTCTGTCTCTTTAAGAAGCTCCATCTCTTCCTGAAGCTCCGCCTCCAGGAAGTCATGCCAACATGGCTCCTCTATTAACCCTTTAACGTTTTTACCAGCGTTGCTCTGAGCAGCAGCTCCTGTAATGAGCTCAGCTATTTGCTATTTGCTGCTGGCTAGTCTGGGGGAGCTTAGTGGGGGAGGAGCTAAGCCTCGAAGGCGGAGCTAGGTCCACCAGGTGTTTTAACAGCTGAATGGTTGCCATGGAGGCTAACGGACTTCTCAAACATGAAAGAATCACAGCAACACTCCATTATAACATGATATAAAGATCAAATAATTAAATTTTACATGCTACTGCCCACTTAAATATCATATTGCAATGAAAGCAATGAA
>NW_006800736.1:2330-4185 GCF_000485575.1 Poecilia formosa | reverse complement strand
TTGGAGCAGCCTCTGGTCCACTTGGTGATCACATTCAAACCAAACCAGAATTCACTTCAACCGAACCCAGACCGAGGTTTGGAGGACTGGAGCTCAAAGGTCAGAGGTCGGTTAGGTTCACACCTTGGCAAACGGACCGGAGTTGGGTTAAAGTGGACCAAACAGGTCTGGTGTGAATGCAGCCTCAGGGTTCGGTTTGAATCATTCCCTCGGCCGTCTAGCAGGAGAAATCTTTGTAATATTTTACTTAATAGCTTAAGTTAAACATTATGCATTTGAAAACAGCAGCAGATATCAATTCTGTAATTTCAATAAGTTCCATCAATATCTGAGCAGGAGCTAAAAGTTAGAAAGGGTTATCTTAACTGTTGCAGTAATTGTTGCTTTTCTTTTTAAGTTAAATAAATTAGATAATGTAATGAATTCCTGTTTAGTTTTTATGAAACGTGGTGATGTTATGTTTATATGAAATAGATCACATGGAAACACAAGGCAGCCTGTTTCCAGTACGACCCAGTGGACACATCGGACCAGCCGGATCCGTTTCCTGTGTGAAGACATCGTGTCAAATCAAAACGCTCCGGCTCTCGTTGGTTTAAAGTCCAGAGTGAAGATTCAGCAGAGCGAATGGCGTCGTGTCCCACAGCCAGAGGAAACGTTTCCATTTCACTGCTACCAGGAGAAACGAGTCCAAACCGGCCGGCGAGTTTTAACTCCTGAGAGAAACTGTTGAAAATAAATGTTTTTCACAATCGATCCTGTCTAAAGCAAAGTTCAGAGTTCAGCAAACATCCAGCACAGCTTTCTCTCCAACGCCCACACATTATGTATTTTAAATTAGTGCTGCTCTCTTTACGGTTTTAAAGATATTTTATTTTACATGAAACCAATATTTTTTCTGTGCTGCAGAAAAAATGGGATTGAAAATGAGTAAATTTACTAGATGTACAAATACATGTCAGTAAATTAAAAATGTGTTTTGATGTCTGTCAGATTGATGTAGATGTTTAACATATTTTTCATTAAGCCCACAATGTAATAAAATGTTTTTATTGGTTTGATGTAATATTTTAATCTTAAATGTCACATTTACATTAACTTCCAGTGGGTTAGGGTTATTAATTAACAGAAATAAACACCTGAAAACATCAATGTTATTAATTATATAATGAGTTTCACTTAATTGAGTTACTGAAAAACATTATTTACTGAGATGTGGCTGTAAGGGGGATTTTGTTTGAAATCTTTCAACACAATTCAAACTAAATCTTTAAATATGAGTTATATAATATATTAGCTAATTGCCATTTATATTTGTCTTAAAATAATATTTTCATTTTTTAAAAACTTTTTAAATAATTTTCTGCTTAATTGATCACCTCAGACTCTATTTTCCCTTTATCCCAAACTTCCTGTATTATAGAAATGATGCAAAATAATAACTTATAAATAACTTTTATAAGAAGTATATTTTTTTTACATATTTGTTAAAAATTAGCCTATCAGTTGAGGAGATCAATCTGTTCAGATTATCTGACACAACATGGTGACAGTTTAACAAAAACATTTTATTAGTTAGTGTAGCTTTAGCAGTAGCTAAACATAAAGCAGTAGGCCTAAAAAAACTGTTATAAAATAAACTTTTGGATGCTTGTAAAAAGTGTGATCACACTCCTGGATTAAAATGCTGTCAGGTTTTACATGTGTTCAACACTTTTCCCGTTTTAAAGCTCTCAGACTCCATTTATGTAACATCCAAACACGACCACTCTGACATCAGAGCTGAAGCTTCTGGTTCTGGAGATCCAGGATGCTGCACGGCTCTGCTGGCAGGAGGAAGCAGGAGAAGCAGGAG
>NW_006800736.1:0-779 GCF_000485575.1 Poecilia formosa | reverse complement strand
GCTGACAGTAAATCTCTCCTCTCTGCTGAAGCCCCTCGCGCTCGCCGGGGGATTATGGGAGCGTGAGCAGCGCTGGTTTCCATGGCAACTCGCGGCTCGGCTCCACGGCGCGCGCGGAGTGCAGCAGGAATGTAAAAGCTGGATGAGGCCACGGCGCTGGGTAACGCCAGCCTGTTTCATCTCGTTTGGGCAGAACAATGTCCTGGGAGCTGCCATTCATCTAACATCTGTTTTTTTGTCGCTCGCAATATTCAGAATAAAAATAAATAAATAAAGCAACAATACAGGGCTGTTGGGAAGAGGTTCGCTCCAAAGATACAACAAAAGGGAAACACTGGGAACTAATTACACGGTTAGTGGTACTGCAGACACCAACATGCACATATTTACAACAAAATCATTTAGAAATGTACATTCATGGTGGGTTGGAGTTTGTGACATTATGTTTGGTTTACACGGCAAGAGTTTCAAAACCTGACAAATCCGACAATTAAAAAAATCCTAAATATAACAGATCTGGTTCTACAGTGAGCAGTGCAACCCTCTGTATCGACCCAAAATATCGAGTCGATATCAGTAACAGAACATAAGACTGAAACTTTCATTTCAGAATCCCTCTTAAAATTTTATTTTATTTTTCTATTGTAGATTCTCAACTCTACTGTAAAAAAGATTTTTGCATAGATTTGCTCACAAATAATAACTTTTACACTTTGTTTATTTAGAAAACAATGTGAAAAAATGTATTTGTTTTTCTAATGTTTCTGTTCATAATGTCA
>NW_006800735.1:93734-106386 GCF_000485575.1 Poecilia formosa | reverse complement strand
AACAACTACTGACCGATCTAACTACCAACCAACAACTACTGACCGATCCAACTACCGACCAACAACTACCAACCGATCCAACTACCGACAAACAACTACCGACCGATCCAACAACTACTGACCGAACCAACAACTACTGACCGATCCAACTACCGACCAAAAACTACTGACCGATCCAACTACCAACCAACAACTACTGACCGATCCAACAACTACCGATCCAACAACTACCGACCGATCCAACTACCGACAAACAACTACCGACCGATCCAACAACTACTGACCGAACCAACAACTACTGACCGATCCAACTACCGACCAACAACTACCAACCGATCCAACTACCGACAAACAACTACCGACCGATCCAACAACTACTGACCGATCCAACAACTACTGACCGATCCAACTACCAACCTACCTCCGACTACACAAATAAACCAAAAACTGAACACAGCTTCCACTGATCAGATATTTAACAACTAATCATCATCATCATCATCATCATCATCATCAGTGAGCTAATTATGCAGTTAGATGCACTAATATTAAAACTCCAATAATCAAAATTAGCTTCACTAACAACATGAAGTGCAATGCTAACACCAGTTAAAAGAAGCTAATGCTAAAACGTTATACCAAGACATAGCAGAAGCTAATGCTAAAGTGTTAATCATTAATATTAGTTCTGCTAACACAATAGCGTTATACCACACATTATTTAGCGAAAGCTAACCCGCTAAATTCAACCCACCATGTGTCAATGACTCAACATGCTACAACGTAGCATATCGCCCTCAGCAGGCTCACATGTGTCATTACACTCCTTCCTGTACCGTTTGTGTTTCAGGAAGTGATTCTTTCCACTCCTGTTTCAGTTTATAGTTGTTGAGTTTTGCTAACTCTGTGGTAGATTTAGCCTGACTGACCACGACTACAGTTAGAAACCGCGCAGAATGTCAGGACATTTTAAAATGTTAACAACAGAACTACAGCAATGCATTCTGGGTTCAGGACGTACGTCATTTCCTGCGACGCATCATGGCTGGAGAACGTGAGGAAACAAAGCGTCTGCGTAATCAGACTTCACCCACTTCAAAATAAGAGCATGAGTAGAAAGGATTTTAAACAGTCAATGAGCAAAATTTCAAAACAAATGTTGAACTTCATTCATCTGAAAGTTTAAAAACAGCCAGGTAAATTAGAGCTTTAGAATTTATCCAGAAAAATGTATTGAGGGGAAGCTAATCTTGCTAAGCTTTTTCAAAGTTAGCAAAAATGCTAAAAATAAATTAGCTCCACTGTTAGCAGATCAGCGGAGGCGTGTCCACTGCTGCTGAGGCGTCTACAGGTGAGTTAGCACAACGCCAGGGCAGAAAGGCATCAGCAACAACCTCAGAGGAGCAACTGTTGCTGCTCAACAACCTGGGAGCCTTCAGTTTAGATGAAGGTCATCCTTCCAGAAACACAACGATGATCAACAAGTAAAATCCTCAAACGTCTGAAACGAGTCAAACTGTGGAACAAGTTAAACAGAAACTGTAACATTAACAAATCCAAATGTTTACTTGAACAGTTTTATTAGAGCTGCCAGCTGTTACCAAACCGTCTGATGAAACTCTGTTTATGACATCAACAACAGATCAACATCCAGAGAAGTTATTTTAAACTGTTGCACAACCAACAACAGCGCCACAATCACTCAGGACGCAATAAACTCCTGCTGACGTCTCCAGGAGAAAACCCCGAGATCACAGTGCCAAGGCAGCAGGCTAGCCCTGCAGCTAGCTGCTGTAGCTATTGCTGCAGCTAGCTGAGTAGCAGCTGCTCAGTGATGTGTCTGATATGCTGAAGTGTTTTCCTGCATGAAGTTACCTCTGAGGGCCTCCATGACAGGCAGGATATTCTCGGACCACTGGTGGGCTGCGATGGCCGTGTAGATCCCCGGGAAGTCTCTCTGCCAAATGCGCTGGCCGACGGCCCAGATAGCTGCTAGCTCAGGGTTAGCCTGCAGCCGAAAACAAGACAGAAGCCTTCAGCAACCAGAGACACGCCTCCATGCAGTGGGAGTATTTAGGATTTTCACTGCTGTGTCTGACAGCTGCTCTGCTCAGCCTCACAGGACACAGAGGACAGACATCAGCACTGCTGAGACACCTGCAGTTCCCACACAGCTGCTAGCTTAGTTTGAAACTTAACTTTCCAGGAATTGTGCTGAATATTCATGTTTTGTATAATTTCCTCCATTTCACAGTGAGCGGCTCTTCTAGCCTTTACGGTAATCCAGTTCAGTGGCTTTTCCTAATATGGCTCTCTGCCCAGGGTGGCACGTCACCGGGGACAACACGAGCCACAAATGTCAATATTTATGCACCAAGTAAAATTTAATGCAGATATTCAAAAACACATTTTAAGCAGGAACATTTTAATTTATTTTTCCTGCTTAAGTTTCATATCTTCACATTCAGGATTTACTGATTATTTGTAGCAATTCGTACGATATTGTTTCTAATGTGTCAATCTGTTTGTTTATAACAGATTGCTGCAGCTGCAGTAGCACTGGTTAGCAGGAGTTATTACTTGTTTAGCAGGAGTTGTCACTAGTTAGCAGGAGTTGGCACTGGTTTAGCAGGAGTTGGAAATGAACCAGTGTCCTGAGTATTGCGACAGGTCCAGCAGAACTCTGACCAGAACCTGGTCCAACAGACATTTGGGCAAACTTACTGATTTTATGGCCTGAGGAATCCTCTTCCACAGATAGCGGGCGTTGTTCCTAGAGGCCAGAAACAACAGGACTCAGTCAACAGGAAGTGGAGCAGGAAACACAGGAAGCCCCACTGTTTGATTGGCAACGCTGCAATCCAGATGCTAAAGGTTTGGTGTCAGGAATATTCTGATTTGGACCTGACTCTCTCTACATGGACACAGCAGGTCGCCATGGAAACAGTCTAATTTACACACCCATTAGTCAGCGGGGGTAAATCCCAACATCACCAGTCAAAAGGTGATGCTTGCACAGCGGCCATTTTGCTTTACTTACATGTCGTTGTTGAGTAGATACAGTGCTAGCATCTGAGCGTAGACCTGGGGAGTTGCGATGCCCCCTGGAGCCTGGTGAAGGTAGTGCAGGTGGTTATTTCTACAGCTCTTCACTCATCAAGGATATTATGTTGTTCCCCAAAAGAACAACATATAAAAGAAAACAGGTCTAAAACAAGGTGGATAAGACAGGAAGTGACACGTTTTAGGCATTCAACGCCTGCCTGAATAAAAAGTCTTGAAGGAAGATTCCTGAGTCCAGGTCACATCAAAGTATGAACTGTCTATAAAAACAGCTTTTATGCGTTACCGTGGGTTACAGTTTCCAGAATACCAGCTGAGAGACAAACAAATGACATTAAATTATTTTCTCCCCAACATAAAATGAGCTGAATCAACACTTTAAGTGGTTTCATATGAGATCACCAGGTTTCCATGGAAATCAGGAAATGTCTGCCTTCATGGCTAGGATTCATCTGAAAATGAATCATTTAAGCTGCATGTCTTGCTGCTCAAAGCAAAATGTTCTTTATAGCATAAAGTTACATTATTATCAGGAACAAATATGACTGTTTGGCTAATTAAATAAAACATTTTCTGTGATTTGTGATCCAAACTTTGGGTTTCACATAAACAAGGGAAAATAATTTAATTCAGAATTTCTTATTTTAAACAGACACACGGGATCTTTGATCTGGAAGTTATTTTTATGATCTTTGAATAAAAAGATCATAAAAATCTTTTTTCTCTAAGAATAGGCTGACATTTCTTCCTCATGAAGGAGACACTAATCAATACGAATATTCAGGTGTTATAATTTACAGGGCTCCATAAGGAACAAACAGGATTACTGTTATTATTCAATTATTTTCTAGTCAGTTTATGCAGCACCTGGAACACTGAAAGTCTTCCTGCTACCTTATAAGGTCTTTCTTAGACTTTTTTTAAATGTTAGTATCTCATTTGTGAGTTTTGTGAAGCTGTATATCATTTTATTTAAGATATAAAAAACAGATTTGAAAAATGGTGGAGTAAAAACAGATTAAACATGGATTGAAAAACAGATGGGGACAGAAATCTTCTGAAAGAGAAACATGGTGAACTATTCTGATCCATTTTCACGGAGTAGCAGCGCCATCTGCTGGCAGCTGTAGTTGGTGTTGATGGTTTGACTGGTTAGTAAAGGACCTGCTGCTAGTTAATATCCTACCTACAGGTTTTACCAAGACAAGCATTAATAACCCAGTTACAGTCTTAAGTTCCGGTTTTCTGAACCAGTTAATTCAAAATAAATTAAGACGTTTTCACTGAAGGTCTTTAGAAATGATGTGCAATTTTTATTTAGTGATTATTCATTAGTTATCAGTGTGAAAAATCAGATCAGAGGGTATTTGCAAACTTATTGTGACGGAAGGAAGAAAGAAAAACATCACTTTGATCCTCAGGGGCCTCCGTAGTAATCTACCTGCTAACAGGTNGCTGTAGCTGTAGCCACTGTAGCTGTAGCCGCTGTAGCTGTAGCCGCTGAATACAGCGATGTGACGTTTTAAACTCCACCACTCTGAATAAAACATTCTGAATTATGATCAGCTACAGACAATAAAATACACTTTATGTCAGGATTATGATGAGAAACGGCTCCTTTAAACCAGGGGTGTATAAACTTTTAGTCATCATCACTGTAGAGGATAAAACATGTTTAAAAACTAAATTTACCTAAACCTGTTTTTGGTCTGTTTCCTGCTAAACAATAAACGCTGTAGTCCTGGTTACCATGGCAACATGAGGCAACCAGGTGATCACTCTGTGTTGCATCAAACATTTTTGCATCTTTGGGCCACACAGACTCAGTCCACGGGCCATGAATGGCCCCTGCACCTCACTTTGCTTACAGTTGGCAGTTCACTGAATTAATGTTGTTAATTTTAGGCAATAAAATGTTTAGTTTCTCATTTAAAATGAGCTAAATTGTTTATTTGTATCTTTCAATGCTTTTCTAATATTATATAAAATATTATATATTATATTATATTATATAAAATTTTTATCTGATTATTGTTCAGAACCATTTTTCCTCAGTTCAGCTCCTGGTTCCCCTCTGGTCTGCACCGTTCAATAACCGTTCAATAACCAACCAATACTATTTGCTTGAAGCTAATCAAGCAAATAGTATTGGTTGGTGGTGGATGTTGTTGGTGGATGCTAGCAGTAGCTAGCAGCTAACAGCTATGAGCTAGCAGCTAGCTGACAGATGAATGAGCGGCGAGCGTCTCCCAGGAGGACGTGGAGGCAGCGTGGGGAGCCGCCCAGCAGGAAGCAGGAAGCAGGAAGCAGGAAGCGGTCTGAGTGATGGTCTGGTTTCCCCATCGTTGTGTTTCCACTGCACCTGAAAAGCCGAGCGCGACGGATTGGTCGTNGGAACCACTCCAGCCTCATTTATAATCAGCCGGCTAAAGCTAACTGACAAGCTAACAAACAGCTGAAGCTGGTGTCCAAAGTGACACCCGAGGGCTATTTTATAGTCATCTTGCTCCGGTTTGCTCTAATTAGATTCTAGTTATTTTATGTATTTTTCAGATGAGTTTTAAACAGTGCAGATAAATTTATGTCCGACTGTTGAGAGTTTCAGGTTTTAAACTTGAGCAGCTCCTTAAATCTGTGAAATAACTCTTTACTGAGGAAACGAGTCGGAAGCCAACTTCACCCGCTTGGCTCTCAGGTCTCAATCAGAGCCGAATCACCAAACAGCCTCTACGATGGTCATTTATTTATAATGATTTTCAGCTCATTTCAGCGCTAACTCGATCGGTTTAATCATCCTTCAATGTTTGGATGCCAAGTCATCCAGAAACGGACTAAGCAGGGAACAAAATGTTCGGTTCTACCTTCAAACCGAGCCGAAAAACCCGGAACGACTGAAACCCGAACCGTTTCTGCGGAATTCAACCCGCCCAGCTTACCTCCAGCTCCTGAGCTTCACATTGATCCAATAACTGATCAAAGTTCTCCTCCATGATCACAGCAGCGGGCATGATGCTGCCAGCCGGACTTCTTCCTGCTGTTATTATCTGGACGGTGACTGACTGCAACAGCGCCTCCAGGCGGCACGGGGGGGAACAACACCCCGGAATTACAACATTACAACTATTTACTGTAAAATGTATTATTCTGAACAAAAGTCACTGTTTTTTCAGACATTGTTTAACTATTTAAATTACTCATATTTTAAATAAAGGTCTTCCATCCACAATTATGAAGTTTAGATTACAGAATTAAATGTATTTTTTTATCTGAGGCTGATAAACTAGAAGGAAACCTTTGGACTCAGTGACTCCTGAGTTTAATGGCTGAAATGACCAATTTGTGTTGCTCTGTTGCACAAAGTTCCCCCAAATCTGTTCAATTTTTGTAGAAAACTTAACAGATAGTAGAAATAAAACATCTCAGTCAAATAGTAACTTCTAGTTTTCAACCATTTCTAGTTGTTTAAGTATTTTAAGTTGTTTATTTTCTCCAGTAAATATCCAGTTTAGTTGGTTTATCTCTGGTTTCTGCTCATGAAGGATCAGCAGATTGGTTTACAGTTCTTTAGTTTATAGCTTTTATCAGCATGTTGTTGGGAACTATCCTCATAAAAATGAAATAATTTAACTCAGAAAAGATAAACCCATTAAAATAATAAGAAACCCAGCATTCTCAGTGCAGGTGGTCTGGATGGTTTCTCTCTGGTCATGCAGTCAGACTGCAGCAGCAGCTCAGCAGAAACATCTGGAAAACTCGATCAGGAAGCCATCAGGGCCCACATATGTAAAGTTTACACAGAAACATTCAGGTGAAAGCTCTTTCACCTGAAATGACACAGTATTGCTCTGTATTGCTCAAAAAGATAAAGGTCCGCTTACATGTGAGTCTTTAGTTTAGTTTAAGTTTTAAGTTTTAAGTTTTAGACTATAAGTCTATAATTAGACTTATAGTCTTTAGTCTATAAGTCCACTGTGTTGTGATTGTAAAATACTCAGTAGGATTCTGGCAGGCAGACCGGATCGTTCACCAGGACCAAACGGGCTCATGAGGCGACAGCTTCATAGTAATCCTCGTCATTTGTTTAACATAACATATTTGCCGGGCGGGGATCTTGTGCCAGAGGCCATCATATCATTAGATGCCCACAAACATTTGACAGAATTGAACATAGTTATCTGATGAAGGTTCTTGAGCATTTTGGGTTCGGGCCGTCTTTCCGTTCATGGATAGAAATACTTTAAAGATCTCCACTGGCTGCAGTTCAGACAATTAATATCGTGTCGCATTACTTTCCTGTTTTTCGTGGGACGACAGCAGGATGTCCCGTTTCCCCCCTGCTGTTTAACGTAGCTGCAGATCCTCGACCGGGGCTGATGGGAATAAACTGAGCTGGACAAATCCACCCTGTGTCAGAACATGCTGATGACCTCCTCCTCTTTCTGACACATGCAAATCCATCCCTAAAGCTGTAAAGTGCATTGAATAATTAGGTAGGACATCAGGATACTTGATCAACAGAGCAAAATGTCTAATTTTTCCTGTTAATGATGAAGCCAACCAGTTGCCCCCAAACTCTCTTCCATTTGCAGTGAGTTCTGAAAAATGTGAATATTTAGGAGCAAATATAACCAGAAATTACAAAGATCCATTCAAGCACAACTTTGATACTGGCTTCAGTCAGTTTAAGCAGGATCTGGATTGCTGGTCATTCCTCCCTCTGTCCCTGGCAGGAAGGCTAAATTCAGTTCAAATGGTTAGAATGCCCAAAATGCTATTCCTTTTTCAGACAATTCCAATATTTATTCCTAAATCATCTTTTAAAAAACTAGAGAAGATCTGTCCATGTGAAGATCTGTCCTTTCTGATGGAAGATTCCTCCATCAGAAAGGAGTTGTTGCAGAGCGAAGGAGGAGGGAGGGCTGGCCGCCAATCATCATGTCAACTTTTACTGTCTGTAAACTGTTTCTGTTTAAGCCTGCAGAAAATCAAACGGTGCCTGTTGGTCACTGATGGAGCAAAACGCTTGTAAATCTGGTTCACTGGCCTCAGTTGTTTGTTTGCCATTAGATAAACGACTGATTACAGTTACCACGGTTACACCGGCAGCGATCAGGATCTGGAAAAGCTCAGGATCCATTTCAAACAAAAACTGGGTCTCCTGCCAGCTCCCACATCAGCAAATGCCTTGTTCCCACCTTCTTTAGTTGACTCCACTTTCCATGCCTGGCAAATAAAGGATAACTGGGAGCTGCTCAGCGATGGTCATCCAGCAGCTGCAGCACCTTCTTCCAACGGTTTTAGATATCTGTAGCTGCAGAGCTTTGTTAAAAAAAACTTCTCATCAACGCTTCAGACTGCAGGACACAGTGGGACCGATGAGGATCCCATACAGAGAGGGGCCCCATCAACAGTGTACACATTGATCCATGCAGCTGCAGCGCCCTCATTAGACAACATGAAGGAACAGCAGCAGCAGAATAACTGAGTCACAGTGGCAGCAGGCTTATCGTCGATATGTATCAGACCTCATGGCTTAATACAATTTAAGGTATTAAACCACAGGGATCAGATGAGGCTGGCCCAGGATGTAAAGGTGAGAAAGGCACCTGGCCTTCTGGGGAACGTCTTCCAGCCCCTGTCTGAGTCGTGGAATATTAATATTCCCCCAAACGCTGTCAGCAATATTTGGGGTTGTTCCTCTGACATGCAGTGTTTCCACCTGGGAAGCTTCAGCTGCAGCCTGGTCCACACTGACTGCTGCTCCTGTGGTGGAAAACAGAGACTCCGTCCGTAAGCGATGGACTGAGGACCGGCTCTCCGTGTTGGGGACGGTTCTGCCAACACATCTTACAAAACATGACAACCATTGACTCACAGTCAATTCAGCATAAAGTCAACTAAGACTTTATGCTGTTTCTATATCTCTGTAATAGATGTGTGGATTTGAATGTATTGGTTGGTTTATGTTGCTGAAAATCCAATAAAAAAATATTTAAAAAACCAGACCTGAAAGCGTTTCCATGCTTTCAGTCTGAGTCGACTCTGACCAGAAACCAAATGGAACGTCACCGATTGGAGGGAAGAAGAAACAGGCTGTGGATGTCTGACCTCTGACCTCTGAAAAAGAGCTAAAGATCAGAAGGAAGCAGCGAACTGATGGCCTCTGCCTTACCAGAGGAACCAAACTCCAAACCACCAGGAGGGATCGACTGTCTCTGCTCCATGCTAGCTAGCAGCCTCTACTTCCTGTCTACTACAGGAAGCAGTATCAACATCTGATGACACCACGCTCTGTATTGCTTCAAAATGAAAACACAACGAATTCACATTTTCTGTTTTTTAATCATTTTAAAAGTTTGATCAAAATTCAACAAACAGTTTAGTTTGTTAGTTTATGTAAAACTGGAGCAGTTGGAAAAAAATCAAGAATAAAAGATGCTTTAGCTGAAGCTAGCCTCCATCCGTAGATTGGAGTAGTAGGAGAAGTTCGCTGTAGCAGCATGACTACAGAAGTAGCTCCAGACGACCAGAACCAACAGAACCAGATTTACTCTGATGAATCTGAAGGTTTTTATTCTAACATAAACATTTTGAATCAAAAGTTGAAACTGACAGAGTGAAAAGATTCTCAGTTAATCAGAGACAAACTGGAACCAAACAACATTTTCTTTCAGTTGTTTCTGTTAAACAGGCTGCAAACCTGAGGAGGAATCTGCCAGATTAACACAGATAATCCCATAATCTGACTCAGCTCAGGTTCATGTTTATTACAGACAAATGATAAATCTGGAGGAAGATCTGATGGTCACAGCTCAGTCAGTTCATAAACATCATGATTTATTATCAGAGTGCCGAGTCTTTATAAAAGTTGCTGCTTCTGGACTTTCTTGATTTTTATTCTCATTGAATAAATGAGTCGTATTTCAGTCTGTGGTCAGAGCCGGTCTGCACATCTGATCAAATCTCCTGCTGTTGAAGAAACGATTCATGAAAAGTGAGCAGCAGCAAAAAGACCCAAAGATTTCGATGCTTCATGTTGTTTTTATTCTGTTTCTGATGAAACTTTATGATCCGGTTGGTTTCATCTGACGACACGATGCAGATTTTTATTTACTTCTCCACAAACTAACCGGATCAAATCAGAGTTTTTAGTCATGAAGTTCCATTTAAATGATTCAACGATGAGATCAGAGAAACTGAAACCTTCAGTTTAGCAGCAAATAGAAAAATTCATCTGCCAAAACAAAATCAAAATAATGAACTAAAAAGTTTTTATTTAAATAAAGAAAGTGAAAACGGAAGATAAATGCTGAGCTGGTCAGAGTTCATCTGCCCGGCAACAGGAAGGGAAGCAAAGAATCATTTATTAATGATCCTGCTGCTGAGTGTGAGGCCAGGGCAACGCAGCAACGCAACACGGCAACGCTCTGCAGCAACGCAGCAACGCTCTGCAGCAACGCAGCAACCCGTGGCAGAGGAAGCAGCTTCCACATCCAGATGCTGAACGGCATCAAGGAGGAGAGCAGGTTGTCACGGCAGCGTGAAGCAAGAGATGAAACCGATCAGTCAGGTGGAATGGAGACGCAGAAATAATCTGTTACATCACTCCAGCTGCTCTCTGCTCCCAGATTACCACAGGGATTATCCACTTAGCCAGGTTAGCCACAGCTGCTGGCTGGCCTGTTTCTGCTGCCGGAACCGCAACCTGGACACAGGTCCAGCTAACTCAGTGTTTCTCCACCCTGGTCCTCAGGCCTCCTGTCCTCCATGTTTCAGGTGTTTCCCTTCTGCCACCTGGATTGTGTCTCTGGGTGATTAACAGGATCTGCAGCTCCTGATGGTCCTGCAGTCATTTGAATCAGCTGTTCTGGAACAGAGGCTCATCTAGAACATGCAGAGCAGGGGGGCTGAGGACCAGGGGGAGAAACACTGAGCTAGACAGACACCACAACAAAACATGGCCGCCACTGGTTGTCCAGATCCAACATGGCCGCTCTCTGTTTCTCCTCCATCGTTGGAGAGCTAACATGCTAACCAAAGCTAGCCTCCCAAAGCTTCCAGCAGGAAGCAGGTGAAGTTGTTTTAGAGAGTTGTGCAGCAGCTGTGAACTTTAACTAGGCCAGATGTTTGTTCAGTCCAGATCAAACTCACCAAGCAGAAGGAAAAAGTTCTGCAGAGCCCAGAAACACTTTTAGTACGTTAGTGAGATTCATCACAAATTAATGTCTGTAATATTCTTATAAACATTGAGTTTTATGCAAATATATATTCAAGATAATTCAGTCAAAACACCAAATATGACAAAATATTTCCAAAACTATTCCACAGAAAACACAAAATAAAAATGAACAAGGAAACAAAAAGTTCATCAAATGAAATGTATTAATCTGGAGTTTATTCCATAAGAATAAAGATCTGAATTATTTCTAATGCCCACAACAGCATCATAAAGGTCAAAGTTCACAGAGGAGCTGACAGCTGACCTCAAATTATTTTACACTGTTGATTATTTCTCATGTCTTTGTTAATTATCATATTTTATATTTGTCAGAAGTTTCCTTTGCGTCGCGTCAACAGGAAGTGATTCTGGGTTCTTCCTGTTTGTCAGAGCAGATCCACAACTAAACAAAAATATTATTAGATTATTCATTTTAAAGCTGCTTTTTCTTTGAATCATGAGGATTTCTGCCTTCAGTTAACAAAAACTCAATTTATAAGATCAGAATAATAAAAACATAATGTGGGATTTATAAAAATAATGTTTGATAGCTGCTTTCAGGATATTGTTTTCTAAAGATGTTTTAAATCTGGCAGACGAGCCTCAGATTCATTTAATAAGCCTAGATATGATTATTACCTGTTAAAAACATCAGATTTAATCAATATAAAATCAATAAATCACTAAGTTTATTAATGATTTAGTTGGGAGATGCATTGAAAAGTTTCATGATTTGTATGAAGGTGGAATCAAATTGTTGCTTTAACATATTAGCGACAGCCGACGGTAAACCAAACATTTGTTTTGTTATTGAAAGTGTCATAAAACCAATATTTAATGTTTTGATCTCTTTTCAGGTCAGATTTCATTTTCCTGTGAGCTGACAGCCTCCTTCAGGAACTGAGCATTTATATTAAGTTCTTTACATAAACTATTTGTTTTTCTCCTTTTATCAGCTCAGTTTTATTGGATTTTCTGCTCATTTCTGTGAGAAACAAGCAGAAAGACAAACAAAGATCTTCTATTTGATGATGGTCTAACAGATTTTTTTTCTGTGTATTTTTATAAAATATACTTTTTCTCTGAACTATTACTCTGGCTCCCTCACTTCCTAGAAAGATTTAGTATTATTATTACTTGGTGGTTTCAAAGCTGAAGTCATTTATTGTTTCAGATTATCTAATCTCTCTCTGTGGATTTAACAGATTTCTGTTGTTCTGGTTCTGATCCAACACACAAACACAAACCTCTTCATGGACCTTAAACCTTTCCGTGTGATTTCATCTACAGCTGAGGGAACAGCTGGAGCAGCGGCATCAACCGCCGCCTCGCCGCCCCGCCGCCCCGCCGCCTCACCGCCCCGCCGCCTCA